>NW_023270865.1:11525572-11615397 GCF_011800145.1 Mirounga leonina
AAGGATCTGGAGGACGTCCACATTTTCACCTCCGTAGAGGAGGTGTGCCTTCAGAAGGAGGAGAAAGACCAAGACTGCGGTGCTGAGTACCAGAGGGAGGGAGTGTTTCATGCAGCAGGGAGCAGCGAATACAGTGAAGAGATGGCCAATGAGTTGACGGGAACCATCCAGTGGCTTAAGTGACACAAAGGTCATTAGCAAGAACTATCTGGGTGAACTGATGGGGGGGGGGAAGCAGACTTGAAGGAGGTAAAAGAATAGAAGTAAAAAAGAAATGGAGACAGTGAGTGAAAACCCCCCCTTCCAAAAAGTCTGGCTGTGAAGTAACGGAGAGAATTGTAGCTCGAGAGGCTCATGGGAGCCAGAGAAAGGTTCTTGTTGTCGTTGTGTTAAAACAGCAGGCAGGTGAGCATGTTTACACATCAAGAGAAAGGACCCAGGGGAGAGAGAACAGATGAGGGAGAGCCGGCTGAATCCGGTTCTGGAGAAAGCGCAGGATCCAAGGCACAGGTGGAAGAAGCGGTTCTGGACCACAGTGAAAGGGCACCCTGTCTCCCAGAATGGGGAGAAACGCAGATGACGCAGGGTTTGAAGGCAGGCTTGTAGGTCTGGTGGCCAGAAGTGGGAGCATTCGGTTGCTTCAACTTTCTCACGGAAGCGGGAAGGGAACTGGTCTACTGGGAAGAGCGAGGAGGGGAGGGCCGGTCTGCTGTAGCTACTGGAGTCTCAGCGGCGGAGAGTGATGAGCGGAGATGCATGGTTCCATCAGTGCGTGCTGCCGTGTGACTTGCTGCAGGAGCACCAGCTACCTGGGCGCAGGTGGTGAAAAGTGCATCGTAGGGGGTTCAAGAGTGGGATCTTGGCAGGAGGCTGAGATGAAAAGACAGGGACTGATGGTAGTACAGCAACATTGCTGACCTGGGATGGTGGCCTCCCGTCCCGGCGCCCTCAGCTGAGTTCAGGAGGCAAGGGCTAGGACAGGAGGTCCCAGTAAGGTCCAACAACGTCCTGAGAATGCTCATGTTGATGTTGAGCAAATATTGACCAGGTGATTGTGAATTACAACAGAAACAGCAATATTTTTCATAAATTCTTTGGCAATATATTAGAATGTAGTGCTATTTTTTTTTGTGTGTGTGTGATTTTATTTGACAGAGTGAGAGAGCGAGCACAAGCAGCGGGGGCAGCAGAGGGAGAGGGAGAAGCAGGCTCCCCGCTGAGCAGAGAGCTCCATATGGGACTCGATGCCAGGACCCTGGGATCATGACCTGAGCTGAAGGCAGATGCTTAACCATCTGAGCCTCCCAGGCGCCCTTCGAACATAGCACCTTTGACAGGAATGGTGGCACAGAAAAGCATTACTGCATGGATGAACCAAACCAAGAGAGCTTTCTTGTACTATGGTGAGAGATCAATTAGCTTAGTAAAATTTTTTTTTAAAGATTTGATACATTTATTTGAGAGAGAGAGAGAGCACACAAACACACACACACACACACGGTGTGAGCAGGAATTAATTTAAATTACTTTTAATAGTGATCCATGGAGTAAATGCAATTAATTTGGAAATGTAATTGTTGGTCTTTAGAGAGGTACTAACAGTTTGGCAGTAGATTATTTCAAAAAGGTGGCTAATAGACTAGCTTGTACGATGGGGGAAACGAGGCAGAAATGCATGGAAATGCTCACAGAATGCAACTGAGAATTGGAAAAGGAGATTAAAAATCAGTCCATCCCTCCTCCTCTGTGAAGAAATGGTTCTCTCAAACCTCTGATTGTAATTTATAGATTATAGGAATTTAATTTTCTGCTGAAATTTTTCATGCAGTATCCTGGTGGCAGAAGAAAGGAGGGAACGTGGAAAACCAGGGCTGGTGCCAGAGCTGGACTCCACAGAAAGGGCAATGTAGGCCTTCTTCTCAGACCGTGTCCAACTTCCTGGCTCTTGTTAAATGTGGGCTAATGACCTGTGGATGGTCGCCCTGTGTGGCATCTACACGAGAAACAACAGGGAAGAAGAATTCCTCCGCGCTCCCTCTAGAGCCGAGGGACAGACCATGTATTGCGAGGCCACAGAGAGGGCCAAGTGTGCACCCAGCCAAGCACACCGCGACCCTCTGACCACCAAACACGTGCGCGCTGGGACCTGAGGGTCAGCCTAAAGGCCTAAACCTCTGATGCTGAATTTCAATTCCTACCACCCTCCTTCCTGCAGGATTAGACATACTTCTACTGCAAGAGGTCTCATTGTCTCACTTGTTCAACACACCTTCACGGACATCCACCTTTGGTTTGAGTAAAGCAGGAAGGCCCCGCAGAGGGAATGCATGTCAGTGAGGCAGGCGTGGGCTCCGAGGAGCTCTGATGGACACACAGACCATACTTACCTGAGCTATGACATCGGAGATGGATGCACATCCCACCAGGAAACTGTATTTGTGTTTTAGGAGAATGCCAGCATGGGTCCATGCCTGCCGGAAAGAAAAGAATTTGGCATGAGAGACGCCATTGGGATTGGATGACTTATGGTCGTTATGATTTACTGGGCATTCCGGAAATAGACTCTCTACCTTCCCTCCCCCTTCAGAACCTTCGGAGCACATGACAAACTTTGCATTGGCCAAATGACTGTAACTTGGCCTGATGACTAGGTCCTCATTAGATTTTTAAGTGGGATCAGTGACCGCACAGTATTTCTTTAGTACGGATGATAACGGAGCCCAGGGTGCTCGCTAGTTTTCCTGGCAGGAAAGCTAGGTGGATACCAAGAACGGAGGAAACACCATCTCTCTCTCTCTCTGGGGCAGCTGGAATGACAAGGCAGAAACATTCTCCTTCTACGAAGGTATTATAATGAGGGCTCCACTTTGGTTTTGAGTTATTATAGTCATTATAGGTTCTCATCAAGTGATGAGGGCTCTACTCTCTTTCTCTTCAAGTCGGGGCAGGATCTGATCTGACGCTTTGCCTCTGAGGGAAATGAAGATGAAGGGCGTTGAAGGGGAGCAGACGATGAAAAGCCTGGGGGTCGGGGACTTTGGAGGTCTGAAGTTCAAGACAGGATCTGTGTGAGGGTCATCCTTCTAACCCAGAAAGGCCACCGTGGACCGACACAGCAGTAACATTTCGTGTGAGCTACACACCATCAGACAAATAGGGTTTATTCCCAAGGTCTGTGTCAGGACTTCATACATAGCAACTGCTACATCTATTTCCTCCCTCAGCTCACAGGTCTCGAGGTGCCAGACGTGGAAAGAAATGCAAACTGTCGATAACATTTGCAAATAGTGGCTTGTGGGCTCCCTTTGTTGACCAAAGCCATCGGGATGATAAGCTTTGTGGTTTTCAAATATTATCTCTCTAACCAATATATTAGGGCCACACCGCAGGTGTAGGTGTGTAGGGGTGTGTATCTAGGGGAGATTACCTGGCTTTTTATAAATGTTCATTATTTTGTTTTTTATGAACAGTCTCTTACTGCTGGGTCTTTGGGGGCAGTTGGTAAATGAAACAGGAAAGCAAAGCGTGTTAATCACCAATGTTCTGGTGTTACTCTGAGTTTTAGAAACTCTGTCATGGCAGATAAATACAGCTGAAGGGAAATAAACATAGGGCGCACCAGAATCTGGGATTCACTTCTAGTCCTGAGTCCCTGACTTCACCGTATAACGGTGATTCTTCTGTGTGTTCACAGAGCCCCCATATAGATGGGGGGCAAGCCTCAGAGCAATATCAGGACTCTGTCTAGGAAGTTGGGCTTCTACTCTTTTGGGATGTGATAAAGGTCACTTCACTCAGTTTTCCGCTTCCAAGCACTATGGTGCCCCCCTAGGCCAGCATGGGGCACCGTGGGGAATCCAGCTCTAGGAAATCCAGCCCCTTTGCCTTCGTTCTTTTTTTGGAGTCTATGTCAACTGCCGGAGTAAATACAGAGTAATTTCTTACTGGATGATAAGTAAGAAAAAGAAAATCCAGGTACCAGTGCTCCGGTGGCCAAATTCTCCCACCTACACTGATGTCACACCAACTGAGAATCAGAGTCTCTGCGTGAAAACTGAGTTTAAGGTCACTGTGCAGACTGGTGGGAAGCGGTCAGAGACTCCATGAGGCCACGTCCACAAGCTAATGACAGGCAGTTTTAACACTCCTGATAACATCGGAGAAGATGGACCACACGTCGATGACCTGGGTTCATTCCTCCAAGGATGTGGGGCTGGAGTCTCACCTCCGTGTGGACGCCCGCTTACCTCACACACTTACAGTACATAAAACCTGAGGGGAGGGGTGGCGAAAAACTGTACAAATGAACATATTTTTAAGTCTCCTCCCAAAAGTAATCTAAAATGGAGCCCCAAAGGGGGGTTCATTTTCCAGCACTGGACATTACTGGAAATTTTTTTTTTTTTTTTTTTTTGCTAAGTCTCTTTTATAACTCTCGATAACACAGAGGAATAGAAAAAAAGCATTCTCTGAGAACTCTTTAGCATCATGATAAAGAATTTAATCTATGGAAGTGAGCTACCCTTGGTAATGTAGTGAAGCTGGTTATTCAAGTAATGAAATCCTATCCATAATTTCAAGAGATTCTTATTCTAAAAAGCTTTGGGTGCTTAAGCTACACAAACGGTAAGTTTATCAGAAAGCTGTCCTGATCCCTTGATCCTGAATATATCAGAAAAGAACTTTATATTTAAATAAAATTTTCAAATAGGCTCTCTTGCCTCTTGCCAAAACTTTGTGGCAAGTACAGACGATTCTCATCAAATAAATGGACAAGATGGGCTGGTTACGGTCAGTGGTCAGCTGGAACCCTTTTGCGGTGCTGGTGAGGGTATAAAATGGTACAGCTGCCATGGAGGTCAGTACGAGGGCCTCTCAAAAATTAAATACAGATTTACTATATAATCCAGCAATTTTACCTCTGGCTATCTACCCAAAAGGATTAAAACAGGAAGCTCAAGGAGGTATTTTATACCCATGTTCATAACCCATTATCAAAATAGCCAAAAGGTGGAAGTCACCCGGGTGTCCATTGATGGATGAATGGATGAACCAAATGGGGTCTCTACAGACATATCGTACAGAATATCGTGCAGCCATAAAAAAGGACATTCTGGCATTTGCTACAAGATGGAGGAACCTTGAAGGCATTACGCAAAGTTAGATGATCCAGCCACAAAAAGACAACTGCTGTCTCATTCTGCTCAGAGGAGATCCCTGGATTGGTCAAATTCACAGAGACAGACAGTAGAGCTATGGGCCAAGGGTGGAGGGGACTGGAGCATGGGAAGCTAGTGTCTCAGGGGGACAGAGTCAGTTTCATAAGACAAGGGTTCTGAAGATTCACAGCCATGTGAAGGTACTTTATGCCATTGAACTGTATCCATAAAAATGGCTAAAATGGTAAATTTTATGTTATGTACACCATAATTTTTTTTAAAGTGCCCACAATTACTCACCATTGCATCCATAAAAGGGAAGGCAGCAAGATATAGGAAGGCCCTTCTCGTTTTGCTCCCCACAGACTCATCCACATGGTGCAGTTTATTGATAATGTAGTAGCCTAAGTCACTATAAGCTGCAAAGGGCCAAAGAAACATACATGGCAGTATTTAGAAAAAGTTATCTTTTAGGCTTTTCATCTCAAAGGTGCAAAAACAGTGTTAAATGTAAATTTTTTTTTTTTTTTTTTTGTGTAGAAAAAGTAGATGAGCATATAGAAAAATAAATCATCTCCAACCTCAACCCCCTACCCAGAGAGGGTCACAGTTAATGCTCTGGGTTCTAACTGCCCAGTTCTTTTATGGGTGTGTGGTGGGCACGTGCATGGGGTATGCGTGTGTGTTTTAACACAAAAATGGGATCATACTGTATACATATTCTTTTGTAAACCATGAACATCTTTCCATGATTTGCTTCCACACTTTAATGGTTGCAATGAATTCCTTTTTATAGGTTTACTCAGCATAAACTTACTCAGTCTCCTATTATTATGCATTTAGGATGCATCCATTAGTTTGATATCATGAAAGGATGCTTGATGGATCATTTGGAAGCTGAATGTTTATATGGAGTGTTACTTATTTACTAAGAGAAAATTCCCAGATGTTAATATGCCTTTTATTTTATTTTATTTTTTGAGAGAGGGAGGGGGGAAGGGGCAGAGAATCTCAAGCAGACTCCCTGCTGAGCGTGGAGCCCAATGTGGTGCTCGGTCTCACAGCCCTGAGATCATGACCGGAGCCAAAACCAAGAATCGGAGGCTTAACCGACTGTGCCATCCAGGCGCACCTGTTAATATGACTTTTCGATAGAAAATGTTAAAGCTAGCTTTTCACGGCTTGCTATTCTTTTTGTTTCATCTTTTGGGGGGAGCACATGGGCACTGAACTGATATAGGCTGAATGAATTTGTAGCTGCCGAATAGATATAAAGGAAAAAAGAGGAAGGTCTTTCTAGTGTATCAGCTGGGCATTCCAGCAGGTACTGTGAGCAAAGATGAAGTAAACTGTTCAGGTATTTTTACCTCATTGATAGATGTTTAGACTAGACCGGGAAATAATAGTCTTTGTGTTTTTCATAGTGTTTTACATGGTGCTCTAATAGCATTATTCCTGCTCTTTTCATTTTTCTATAAATATGAATATTAATGCAGTGGACAGCTACAGAAGCTGCTTTGAAATCAGAAAGGAGACAGGACGCAGTAAGAGTCTCATTTTATGCGAATAATAAGATCCCTCGCTCCACTTCAAAGTTTGGAGGATGACTTGGAACCATATGAACTGATAAGAAGAAGAAAGTGATAGTGAAGAAATAAGCCTCCACTCTTTTTCCGGATTAGTCTTGCATCATAGGAATTTTGAATTAAGTCAGGTCTTTGGGATGATATCATAGATATTTAGATGCACAAATGGGGATCCCAGATGGGGAAGTAAAGTGATTTCAAGGGGCAGGGGGCTGGCATGGGTAAGACATCCTGAGAACAGGTGGGGTGGGGGAGGCAAATGCAGGAGGAGAGGTCGAGGCTCTCCAAGGAGGGGCCGAGGCGAAAACCAAAAAGTGAGCTGCCAGGTGAGCAAACATGTCAGGGGTGGAGCATGGTGGGGCCAGCAGAGCCACTGAGGCAGCAAGCAGAGAAATCCAGGAGGGAGGGTGTCCCAGGACGGGAAGAGCAAAGACCCGGGAAGGTGGGACAAGGAGGGAAGGAGGCAGCTATGATGTCCACGTTTGGATCTGATGGCACACAGATTAGATGAGACAAGCAGATTAGAGAAGGCTTGACCTGCCCCTGGAAGGCTCAGGGGAGGGGCGGGGGGGGGAGCCCTGCAGCCTGCCTTCCCCACCAGGGGAGAAGTGCACTCAGACCTGGGGTATGCAGACAGATGGAAACACAAGGCCCGGATGAAGGTGTTCCGTAAGTGCATAAATGGTTTACTTGGGGTGCTAGAACCTGGAGGTTTTGTTACTGTTGCTGCTGGTTATGTGTACATTCATCTCATTCAGTCGGGGACCGGTCACTGTGCTGGAACCTGCCAGGAGGCGCCCCAGCCCCAGCCCAAAGACTATCCTCGCCCACCGGCGGACAGAGGCTGGGGGCAGGTAAAGGCAGCCGAGCTGGCTGAGATGAGCAACGCAATGCCAGGGGCGAGAGCCGGGTGGCTAGGAATAGCTCATGGGCTGAAATTCCAGGGTAAAGGTTAGAGCCCACAGACAACACCATGGACTGCACTTGACAGGAAGGTGGGGAAGGCCGAGATCTAGAGGGGCTGTGAGACAGGATGAGCTGCGTCCCCGCAGAATTCACATGTTGAGTCCTGTCCCCGGGGACTGCAGAAGGTGACCTTATTCAGCGACAGGGTCATTGCAGATATCATTAGGTAAGATCAGGTCACACTAGAGCAGCGTGGGCTCCCAATCCAATATAACTGGGGTCCTTCTAAAAAGGGGAAGTTTGGACACACAGGTGGACACACACAAGGAGAATGCCTCGTGGATGTGAAGGCAGACATGGGGGTGATGTGTCCGCACACCCAGGAAGGCTCTAGGTTGCCAGCAAACCACAGAAGCTCGGGGAGAGTCCTGGGGGGAAAGCAACCCTACTGACTGCTTGATCCTCCAGCCTCCAAAACTGGGAGACAATACATTTCTGTGGCCTTAGCCTCCCAGTCTGGGATACATTGTTAGGACAACCCCAGCAAAGCCACACAGGCGGCTTCTGAGAACGGAAGAGAGAAGTCTTTTCCCGGGAGACTCTGGGACCCATGAGTTGGAGCAGTTGAGAGCAGGGCATGCAGTTTGCTTGTGTGGTCCAGGGTGGGTGGGTGGGCTAGAGATCAATATAAATCAGTTTCTCTACCTTCTGTAGATAGACCTCAATGTACCTACTGATTAGAATATTTCAATGAAAACATAAAAAATAGTGCCTCTCTGCAGGATAATGAAGATGGGATGAAGATGCGTTGAAGGAGGGCTGGGTGGTGAGCTCAGTGGGCCAGGCTTTCTGACTCTGCCCCTCCCACCCCCTTGCTCTTTTCAGCCTGCAGCTGGTCCTCAGCTCCTCTGCCCTCCAGGTTCCAGGAGACTTTGGGACTGATGGGCCCGCAGCTGTTTTTTACCCAATCCCTCCCCCCTCCCCTCCTGTGCCCTTGAGCTGTTTCTGGCTGGAGCTGTTGGCTGGGGGTAATTTGTTGAAAGTGCTTTGCATAGAGTCCATAATTACCAGGCCGGTTGCCCTAACATTTATGGACCATCAATTTCTATAAACTGCCCTACCTCGATTGTTCTGAGACAGCTTACATTCCTTCTGAAGAGCAGAACATTAAAAAGAAAAATTAAACAAGGCTTCTGAACAAGACGTAAACAGATTTCATGATGTGGCCACAGCAGGGAGGACACAGGCTTGAACTTTTTATAGGTAGACAGCTTTTGACCCCACCCAAACAAGAAGAAACCAGAAGGGCCATTCAAATCCCTAGCTCTTCTGCCCTGGGCCCATCAGGGTGACGGACTCTTTCCAGAATCAGTGGTTCTCAGGCTTGTTCATCCAGTAGTTACTAGTGCTTGTTGCAAAATAGCCACAAAACGTTAATATTAATCAAAACAAGTCTATACACCTATTTTCCCCTGGGAAGTGAGGAGAAAGCCCTCCTGCCATTCTAGTAACAGGATAATATGTGCATTTCCAAGAGGCGATTTGAGAACCCTTCTTCTTATTCAAATTCCCAAGTTCCCAGAGTTAAAAGTCTCGTAAGTCCCACTGATTATGCTTCTCTGTTTACTAGGCTTCTCACAGAGGCAGGGAACCTGACCTCTGTGTTTCTAACGAATCATTTCCAAGCATGTGTGCCTGTATGGCTGATATTTAAGTCACTTCCACACATATGGTCGAATGGCTCATATGCGTCAGGCCCATTCCAGCTGACCTGAAGTGGCTGGTTGCCGGCACGGGGGCTGGGACACCGACATAGGACATCCCTCTAGAGACTGCACTGTGCAACATTTATCTGGAAGATACGGGTGTGGGAAGTACAGTGCTGCCCAGGCCTTGGAGATATATCATAAACCCATGCATAAAGTCAGCACAGTGAATGTGAGATTTTGAACACAAGAGCGTAAATTTGATCTCACTGGTGTTGAGTCTCAGCGGAGTGGGATTTGTAATAATTTACTGCATGATATCTTGCTTTTCTCTAGAGAACGTGCCTTATTCATATCTGAATTCCCGGGATCTAGCCCACCGTTTGCCACACGGTAGGTGTTCAATATATACTGATTGAACAAAATGAATGAAACCATCATCCCCCGAAGAAGTGATTGGGGCAGACTGATTGCAAGAGGTCCCCGATTCTTCTCTCCTCCTTTTATCCCTACTCCGCAATATGATTTTGTAGTTCCTCTGGTGAGAAGTTGGAGTCTATTTCCCTACCCCCTTGAACCTGGGCTGGCCTGGGATTTCTTGGCCAGTCGTGCACGGGAGCAGAGATGGTGGCCACGTCCAATTCTTGGCCTCAAAAGGCCTTGTGGGCCTCTGTCTTCTCACTCATGGTATTGCCACAGCTGTCCACACAAGCTAGGCTGGTGGAAGAGAGCCCAGCTGTCCCAGGAGAGGCCATCTGGGCCAGCCCACTGTTGGCTGATGGCCCCCCAGTGAGCCCACCAAGCGCCGCCTCCTGACTCTCAGCTGAGCACAGTCACTGAGTATGGGGGGCGGGGTCAGTTACGTGGCGATACATTTTGAGACTATGCTGAAACTATCCGTGTCCAGCACCCTTGGTGGTTTCGATGACGTCAGGTTGTACCCTTTTGCCCTTTTCAGGATGGGTCTACAATCCGTGAATAATGGAAAAGTTGGCCGACATGGGAAGGTTGACGAATGGACCCACTCTAGAAGTTACTGGAGGAGCTTCGGGACTCGCTCCCCCCAAGCTGTGCTGACTGCCCAGGCTGCTTTGGGACACGGAAGAGGCCTTACAGGTCTCTGCTGAGAATCAACTGTGTGAACAAAGCAAACAGCCGCAGCTGTGGTTTCTCCATCTGTGTGAATTAGGTGGTCAGGCGCTACTCACTTCGTGCAGGTGAAATTAACTTGGACTCAAATTAACCAAATACACGGTCAGCAAGTCTTCCTCTCTTCCATGGATTAATTAAGAGGGGAAAGTAGGAGAACACCTACATCCTGGCCTAAATTAAGGTTTGGTCATGGCAAACCCCATGCCCTGCAATTTAAAAAAGTGGTGTCTCACAGATGTGCCCATAACAAAAGTAGTGTTGTCACAGTTTAGCTAAAATGAGACACTTACTGGCGGCTGCCCAACAAAGACCAGGAACTAAAAGCTGGAAATACTCCCAAGGCTCCTGCAGTTTCGATATCGAGAGCCAGGCTCTGGTGTACACAGAGCAGACACGAACTTTTGGGTTGGTGGATCTTCTAGACTCGAAAGTCTCAGTCCAAAAGAATTCCAAGAGTCTACTCAAAACAACTGCTACATCGATCTGGGACGTAGAACTGTTCTTGATTCACATGTAAGATTTTATAATTCTCTTTTAAAAAGGAAAATTTTAGATCTAACTTGAAAAACGATGCTGATTTTTTATCTTGATGACCACATGTTTCTTATGCCGGTTTCCGTAACACAGGACGCTCAGCTTTTCTCTTCCGTGATTACTGACGCCTAGTAATTAGCTATTAGTCCCAAAGCCTTATGCAACTATGACTAAAATAGGGAATGTTAGGCTTATTTAAGAAATCCAAATAAACTGGTAGCAAAAGGGAACTAATTTACCCATTGTGACACAAATTATCTAGACCTACTCATTTCACGTCTGGAATTTTCCCCAAGGCATATACCAGATCAAATCCAGGTGTAGGACGTTTCTTCAAAGCACATGCACAAGTTAGTATTCAGGGCATGAGTTGAAGGAAGAAGAGCATCTCCTCTCAACCCCAGGCCCTGAAGCTCTGAGCCCAAGTTAAACGACCAATATCAACACTTTGGCTCAAAATCTGGCCTGTGACTAGCATCTTCTTACGGTTTCACACTGTTCTCAGCACAGAAGTCTGCGCTACATTCAAGAGGAAAACTAAAAGGGTCTCACCCCATTTCCTTTTAGATTCACGGTCGTGCGAGTAACCATTAGCTGCCATCTGAATACACCCTGAATGGTTTGGGTTAATTTTCTGACTCCTTTATTTAACCACTGACATTCATGGAGCTCATGCAGCCAGTGCCGTTTTGAAGGTACACGATGGATTTATGGGGTGTTATTCACGGGTTTTATGCAACTGGGCTCAACAGATGTGCCGCTCAATTTTTATGCCCGGTAAGCTGAGCTGTTTTAAAGCCAAGGAGCCCCGAAGTCAGGCTCTTAGGGTTTTATCGCCACCCAGAAGGCAGTAGAAGCAGGACTGAGGCTCCGAAGCAAGTCCTTTTCCAAGGTCTTGGTGCAACTCTCTGCGGGTCACTGTATGTATGATATAGCTTCCTTATTTTTGCATGGAAAGAATGTTATGCCACGGTATTTAGTCTCATCTTTGAATAAAATAGCCTTGTGAGCCCCTAAAATAAGTTAATTTCAATACATAAAACCACCTGTTTCATTTATTTAACACATAAAACAACCATTTGTTCTCACTGCTGACAGGCATCAATCCTAAATAACCACCATTCTGTTTTTATTTTTAAGATTGAGTCTGTGTCGTAATGCGTGTCTCTAGGAAGCCTGGGCCAAGTGGCCGACCTTACTGAAATCACTCCCTCTCCGACACAGGGCTTGGGAGTCAAAGAATGAAAGCTAGGACTTCCCAGGGAAAACACATGTTCCTTTCTTGCGCTAGGAGCACAAACGCCATTCCTTTCATCCCTTGAGATTTTCATGATAAATGTTTTAATAATTACTGGAGAAGTCACTTACTGCAATAGATGCATTCGAGTGGCTGGAAAAGAACAAGAAACGCCCCCAGCGAGCGCCTTGCGCGAGGGTCAGCAGCCTTACCTATCAGGGTGTGGAAGACAGCGGCAATGGCGCCGGCCACCACCATGCACAGGACGGCTTTGGTCCTGTCTCGCTTGCTGTTCACGAACACCAGGCCCACATTTTTAAAGTCACTCATGGGGCCCGTGAAGAACTTCATTAGGGAGTACGCCAGCCCGTAGCTGGCTAGCATTTCCACCGCGTCCTCCTTGACAGCAGCAATGCCCCGGTTCAAGGCCTGTGGGGGGAGAAAGACAGCCCACAAACAGCATTAGAAATGTCGTTGCAGGGCGGCTGGGTGGCTCAGTCGGTTGGGCGACTGCCTTCCGCTCAGGTCATGATCCTGGAGTCCCGGGATCGAGTCCTGCATCGGGCTCCCTGCTCAGCGGGGAGACTGCTTCTCCCTCTCCCACTCCCCCCTCTCATGTACTCTCTCTCATTCTCGCTCTCTCAAATAAATAAATAAATCTTTAAAAAAAAAAAAAAAAAAAAGAAATGTCGTTGCATCCCCGGGGACGCACACTTCCAAAATAAAAACTCAGCGGACAGGTTTCTATAGAGACGCTGGGCAGCTTTTAGGGTAAAGCTCACCATAACTTGATAAAGGTTATTAGTTTTCATTTTCATCTGTATTAGCTTCGGTTCGAGATATCTTCTTGTAGGGGAGATACCTGCCCGTTGGGGTTAAAATAATAGAGGGAAAACCCAACAAGCGTTTTATGCTAATACCAGAAAATGATTCTAGGAAGTTTTGGTTAAAAGCTTAACATGTTAAATTTTATTTGTAGGCTGAATTTATGTAAGGGCAACAGGCATTCTAGAAATGAGTCAGACACCTTGTACGGAGTGGGTGATGGCTTCTCTTCTTCTTTAAGGAAGGGGGACGTGTGCACGTGTGCGTGTGCACATGTGAGTGCGTGTGTGTGTGCACCCATAACCTGAAATACCATGTATGTGTTATGTAGGTACCCTTCATAGCATAGAGTGGATTCTATGCTATGAAAAGAGCATTGAAGGGGCGCCTGGGTGGCTCAGTTGTTAAGCGTCTGCCTTCGGCTCAGGTCGTGATCCCAGGGTCCTGGGATCGAGCCCCGCATCAGGCTCCCTGCTTGGCGGGAAGCCTGCTTCTCCCTCTCCCACTCCCCCTGCTTGTGTTCCCTCTCTCATTGTGTCTCTCTCTGTCAAATAAATAAAATCTTAAAAAAAAAGAAGTACTGAAGGAATATATCATACAACTGACAGATGCTATTTACCCAATTCTTACTGTATTTTAACTTGAAATGTACTCTTGAGCTCTGTGCAAACAAGTATGAAAAGAAAACCTTTAAACCAAAAACACTGTTTTTGGATGATGCTTGCTCAAGAAGTTGTGGTCACAGAATATTCTGATCCTTTTTTCTTTTTTTTTTAGGGAGGGAGTGGGGAGAGGCAGAGGGAGAGGGTGAGAGAGAGCATCTTAAGCGGTGCTCCAACTCACAACCCGGAGATCATGACCTGAGCCGAAATCAAGAGTCAGACGCTTACCCACTGAGCCACCCAGGTGCCCCAGAATATTCTGATCGTTTTCACCATCGTCCATGAGGGACCCTCTGAGGTACCTAGGTGGCCTTGTCATGATGGCATTTCCAAACTTGCTGCTCGACAATTATACCACAGATGTGGGAATGGATGTCCAGGTGGATAGAATTAAAAAAAAAAACAACAAAAAAACGTCGCTAGGACCTCACCAGTTCTTTAGGAACAGGAAACTGATTAAGGAGAGTCGGCTTTCTATGCAGTCATAGACTTTTAGAAACAGATGTAGTGTAAGCATGGACAGTAAGTTTTGATTGCTCAGACAACTATTTCAAAGAGGCATCCACTTTCAAGAAAACTATTGTGCATAAACCCATGGCCAGCCACACGACTAGATAAAGAGCCAGGCTACCTTCCTCACCACTAAGGCTCCTTTGTTTTAGAGATCTTAGTTGATTTCATAATTGGCCATTTGGGCCACTTGTCTCTTCCCCAAGAGCTTAATTTCCTGTTCTTATGTCTTAAATTCACCAATAAAGAGTAAGGCTGTGAAACTCTGCGTTCCCACCCTTGACTCCAAGAAAAGCAGAATCCCAGGCCCATGTGTGTGTGTGTGCTCCCCGCCCCCCATCTCACTGGGGTAGCCCAGGCGTGCTGTGCAATTTCTGGGTCTAGTAAGTCATGAACCTTTCTTTTTTCAAAGTTTCCTGATGGTTGTTGCTGAAGGGCATCCAGCAATCATAGTAAGATCCACAAGGGGCAGCCCAGTAGTAACACTGATTTTGAAAGGGGGAGATGTCTGTGGAGGGCTCACTGGGGCCCATGTTAGGGCCCCAAAGCACAAAACAATACACTTTATTTTTTAGAGCCGCAAAGTGGAGCAGAATGTACAAAGCTGCTATACTCCCTCTGGCCCAGCACACACGACTTTCCCACTATCAATATCCCATGCCAGAGTGCTACATTTTTACAGTCAATGAGCCTACAATATGCATCTTTATCACTCAAAGACCATAGTTTGCATTCACTCTTGGGTTGTACATCCTAGGGGTTTTGACAAATAACGACAATGTATCCATCATTATATAGTTGAATATTCTATGCAAAGCACAGTGAGCAAAAAAAAAAGTATTTATAGGAAAATACCAATGTGTGAAATGGTTTTAGAAAAACCTAGAAGAAAAATATCTAATAGCTATAGGAATTTAGTATCATTCTTCTGACAAAGTTGGTATTAGATAAGCTAGTTTTTGATAATTGTTTCCAATTATATGTCTAATCATCTTTTCCTTTTTTTCCAATAATACTTAAAAATTCCCAAAAGAACCTTCTTATTACCCTTTGTGGAGCATGCCTCCCATGATGCCTTCCTTAGAAAAAATTTTCCTTCTAGCAAATACATCTAATCTATTTGATCTGATCTGATCTAATACTTTAACACCCTAAAGCAAAATAAAAACCAAGAAGCTTCTTGATCATAAATCCTGTGTTCAATAGGCACATCTAGTCAGAGTGTCCTGTCATGTGTCAAAACCTATCACTGGATAATCTTCCAGATTAATTTTTTTGGACCTTATGCAGTGGATGCTGTTGGGTGTCCCACCCAGACCCTTTACTGGGTGGGAGCTGGCCACAGTGGCTCACAGCTGCCTCCTCCTTAGGGACAATTGTCCCCAGCCAGTTGGGGTTGGTTAAGCCACACCTGACCCCCAGGATGCACACAGCCAATGGCTGGCTGACACAGGGGTATAGAAGATCAGCTCCCCGCCTCAGTGTCGGGGAGTACAATGCATACTCCAGGGCTCCCTGTGGGATCAAGTGGGAGCTATTCTCCAGTGGAGACCACCTCCTTACTTAACTTCTCCCCACCACCCAACTCTCCCCTCTCCCTGCATCAAATCCCCTGCATAAGAATTCCCCAACACAGGCTCTGCTTCCAGAGACCCCAACTTAGGACAACTTCTAATTATGTTTCTCTCAGACATTGAGATCGGCGTATGGCTTGGCCTTTTTCCTCCCTGTCCTTCCCCAACATCTATGACCACAGATTGTTTAGTTTTTCATTGCCAAAACATTTGTTGAAATTTAAGTGATCGATATTATTTAGCATAGGTTGAAAAAGCATACAGGAGGGCACCTAATAATGCAGGATTAGACTATTTACATGTCTTGTTAACAAAACATTATTCTTGGCTAAAAAGACGTACGCCTTGGCTGGGGCACCCACTTCCTATTTCCACCAACAGGTCCTTGATGGGAGTCCTAAAGGCAGGGCTCAGGCAAGTGAGAGGCAGGGGGAGCGCAGGGAATGAGGCTCTGTCAGCAAGACTGAGCGTGAACACTCCACTTAGCTCAACAATTATGGTAATTTGAGGAAGTACACAGGGTTTAGAGCCACGCTGACTTGAGCTGGATGTGTCTCTATCACTTAACTACTGAGTGGTGTTGGCCAAGGTCCTCATTCTCGCTGAAATGACCGGGCTGATCTTAGGTTGGATGCAAGTAGAGTACATGGAACCAGGGAGTGACTGGCCTGGAGGGGGCACTTAAAAGCAAGGATTTGTGTCTATTTTGTTTACCACTCTTATACCGGCCACCTCACCACATCAAAAACACTCAAATATTTGTTGTTGTTGTTTTTTTAAGATTTCATTTATTTATTTGTCAGAGAGAGACAGAGAGAGAGAGAGAGAGAGCATCAGCAGGGGGAGTAGGAGAGGGAGAGGGAGAAGCAGATGCCCCCCAACCCCTGAGCAGAGAGCCCGATGCGGGACTCGATCCCAGGACCCTGGGATCATGACCTGAGCTGAAGGCAGACGCTTAACGACTGAGCCACCCAGGCGTCCCTACACTCAAATATTTGTTGAATGAATGAAGTATTTTCTACTACGAACTTCATGTCCATATTAATTTTTATGAATTTTAAAAATCGCATTTTGATTCTAAGATGTTATTACTTGTCAGATATACCACTGATTTAACGTTTTTAATGACCACATTAAATGTACACTGTGGATGAAAAACATTCTAATTTCAAGAAACATTAAAAGGCAAGGAAAGAAGAGCTTTACAGTTGAGGGCATGTGCTATATTAATATTATTAGCCTTTTTATTACTCTCATTTATAGCAAGTATTTCCCTCAATTTGTCCACTTTATAATTTCCTGATTTTCTTTTGAGCCCCCAAATAATAAGTTATATGTAGTCCATCAATCATCTCGTGGAGTTTCTTCCCATACTTTTTTGGACTTGGCCGTTCTTATCCCATCCACAGGTAAGGTAATTTTCTTCTAGTTGATGGTTTCATTTGCACACTTAACTTTTAAGTCCTAGAATTTATGCCGTGAGATATGGTTCAAAATTCATTTCCTAAAGAAATAACTTATTTCTTCAAAACTGATTTGAATAAAACACCGACTGCCCATTATTTGTGATGCTTTCTTTCCAGTAATTCATCCTTCCAGATCCTTCTATCACCTGTTGTTTGCTTCATCTGTCTCAACTTGCTTCCCTCTTCCTCTTCACAGCATGTTCATTACCTGACATTATATCGACTATTGACTTTTTATTTGTCTTACTATCTTCTCCATTTGAATGTAAGCTCTAGGGCAAACAGAACTTCGTCTGGTTCATGACACGTCCCCAGACGTGCAAAGTGAGGGGATCACATATTGGTAACTTTGTGAAAGAATGAAGTACCATGTTCACAACCAGTATAAACACTTACTGTGATAGGTACTGAAGAAATGGAATATGCCAATGAACCGGGACTCCTTGGAAGAGCTTATTCAGATGGACTAGATGAGGTAACCCCTCCAAGGATGTGACAATTGAGGTTACAGTGGAGCTGAGGCCCCAAAATCAAGAATGAGCCTGTTGGATGAAGAGTTGGCAGAGGGCCGAGGGCTACCGGAGGGCTTGGTAAGGCCAAGCAGGGGCCAGGAAGAGCGGTGGGGGTGGGGGCATAAAGTGAGTTTGGAAAAGTAGGCAATGCTGAGATGGTTCCAGGTCATGGTGAATAGTATGTGTCTTGTTCTAAGAGCAGTGGGAAACCATTCAAGGGTCTGAGCAGAGATGGGGCTCATGCTGGCTGTGGCAATGAGGGTGGCCTGGCCAGGGAAGGGCAGAAGCACAGTCAAGAGTTTGTGGTAGGGCGCCTGGGTGGCTCAGTTGGTTAAGCAACTGCCTTCGGCTCAGGTCATGATCCCGGAGTCCCGGGATCGAGTCCCGCATCGGGCTCCCTGCTCAGCAAGGAGTCTGCTTCTCCCTCTGACCCTCCCCCCTCTCATGCTCTCTCTATCTCATTCTCTCTCTTAAATAAATAAATAAAATCTTAAAAAAAAAAAAAGAGTTTGTGGTAATCCCGGTAAGAGAGGTGATGGCTCGCACCAGGATGGGAGGGTGGAGATGGGGAGAAGTCGATTGATTTGAGAGCTTTCTGGAGATAAACCGATACAGTGATGGACCACCTGGTGGGCCTGAGGACAAGGGAGAAATCAAAGCTGACTGTTGAGTTTTTTAGGTTTGAGCCACTGGTCAAATGGTGCAGCTGTTTCCTGAGCTGAAGAGACTGGGAGAGGGAGGAAGGTTTGGGGAGAAAAAGCAAGCGCTCCATCTGGGAGTCCCCATTGGGTCTGAGATGCCCCTTCGAATTCCAAATGGAGAATCAGGTAAGATGGTTGGCTTGGTGAGTCTGGAGTCCAGGGGAGACATCTGGGAGGTGGACATACATTTGGAGGCCATCAGCATATAGGTAGCATTTAAAGGCACGAGACTGAACGAGATAATCGAGATAGGATGTAGATAGAAAGTGGTCCAAGAGTCAGCCCTGTAGCACTCTAGAAATAAATCTGAACCCATTCAGGAGGTGACAAGCTCTCTGGGTGATACAGGCCTTGTAACTATGCTGCAGTTCAGCACGAATTAGCTCGCTGGTACCGTTCTGGCTGTGGCATTCCGGAACACAGCTGCATCTCCAGCCAAAGAACTGTGGGTTCCAGGAAGGACAGCCAGGAGCCACGGCGGGGAAAGAGGACCAGCTACGGTCTTGAAATTTAGCTAGAATAGTGCCTGAGAGGTCTTTGGAATGAAGTAGGCTTTGAGTCAGGGTTCTGTCATAACGACAGAGGTTCACCTGCTATTTAAAGGCAAGCTCCTAAACGTTGGCGAACTTTCCACAGTAAAGGCACTTTAGATTAGAGTCAGGCATAAGGCACTGTAAATACAAAGCCGCCCGCCAATCACAGCTGGGTCCTGGTCCCCGATGGCATGGCTCGGGGCCTTCCTCACACTTTAGATCAGTGTTCTCTACGCTGCGGACGCTCAGCAATGTGGAACACTGGACTTAAAACTGTAACTGGGTCCTGAAGGCATTCAGTGGGTTCTACCTGTCTTAGTCTCTCCCAGTGTCTGCCAGGTTCGTGGTGCTCCGTTGCCTGATTTTTTTCCTCCCAGAAAGTTATCAAAGCTACAGGATATTAAAAAGTAAAAAACAAAAACAAAGCAAAACAAAACAACCCGCAGGGAAATGGCTAACTAATCCCACATGTGATCTCCCTGATATGAAGAGTCTTAGATCCTTAAACCCTAAAAGAGATGAAGTCGGGCTCTAGAGACCAGAAACATCTCCATATTGCAGATGGAGATTCTCAGGCCAAGAGTCACCAACTAACCCTGATCCTGTAGTCATTTCATGGCAATGTGACCACAAGCATTCCCTGCTGGCTGGGAGGACTGTGGTCTCCCCTGGGGAGCAGGCGCAGGAGGACTGGTACACAGCCTGCCTCTCCCTCCTGGGGAGATGTGAGGCCCTCTCTGTTTCTCCCACTCTGTCTCTTGAAGCTTCATGCAACTTGTCTCTCTCTTGACTTCTCTTCGGCTCCTCCTGTCTGTCCTTCCTTATCGTGCCCCCACATTTCAAGGTCACCACTTTAATTACACTCATGTCAATATCCACAACTTACTGTGTGCAAATCTCTGACCTCAGATTCATCTAATTATTTACCTATTCCCCTCTTTCTGTGTTTACAGGCTTCTACTTGGGTTCTGAGAGGGGCCGGAACCAGGTCCATGGCACGGACGGCTGGCTGCCACCCAGCTAGCCTCCACCGTCCACCCGGCTCTTCGCTGCCCCATCACCCTCCGTCTTTCCCGTTCTCTTCTCTCTGCATTTCTGTCCTGCCTCATTCCCTCGGACTCAGCAGATAACTTCACCTCTTGCTTCATCTGGAATATGGAATCCATCAGAACTGAAATTTTTGGGGGCACCTGGGTGGCTCAGTTGGTTAAATGTCCGACTCCTGATTTTGGCTCAGGTCATGATATCAGGGTCCTGGGATGGAGCCCTGTTTTGGGCTCTGCGCTCAGCACAGAAATCTGCTTGTCCCTCTCCCTCTGCTCCCCCCCTGCCCCCACTCACACACACTCTCTCTCAAATAAATATATAAATAAAAATCTAAAAAAAGAAATAAAATTTTATTGTTGCTTCTCTCCCTAAAACAAACCTCAACAAAACACATCTGCTCAAGCCCTTCCTCACCACCTCTGTCCTGTTACAATGGAAAGGCCAGTCTGACCAGGGTGACTGTAGGGCTGTCGACCTGGGCTCTGCATTTATGTCCCTCTGACCTTGACAGGAGCCCCCATCCTCCTCTCTGGCTTGTCTGATCCTTGCTACATGACTGGCTCTTTCCCATCAACATTTACAGACGCATAGGTGTTCTCCATCTTAAAAATAAACCTTCTCAACTCCTTGTTTCTTCTAATTCCCGCCTGCTTTCTCACCTTCTTTTCATAGATAACTTCTATAAAGCGTTACCTTCTTTCATTATTTTCACGTTTGGTCTCCCCATGTACTCCTCAGCCTGTGGGAACAGTAGCTCCACACGTGCAGGAACCTCACCTGCATCCCAGGTCAACCAGTAATGGCGGGCTGAATGCACCCACTGAGCCCTGGCTTCTGCCTTCCTCCCCCCGCCCCCCCTGCCCCATGCTCTCCCTGCGAAAGCAAACAGGCACTGTTCTGTTCTCACCTTTCCGACCCCTCAGCAGATCTGACCCTGCTGGCTACTCCCTCTTTGAAATGCTTTCCCCCCTGGCTTCAGTGGCATCGAGGTTTCCAGGTTTTCTTCCTATCTCTCTCCCCTTCAGCTTTTCTCCTGGATGCTTTCTCTTTTGTGGGCTCTTAAATAGTGGTGTTCCCAGGGCTCGGTCTGGGCCGTCTCCTGTTCTCACTCTCGCTCGGCGATCCCAACCCCTCCCACAAACCCCAGTTACCTTCTGTCTGCTCAGAGTTCTCTGATCCATCTCTCCAGACTTCTTAGACTTCTCTTCAGCTCCAAGCCCACACCCCTCCGCTGAATGTCCCACTGGCGCCTCACACACTACGCTTCCAAAACCGAGTTCACCATCAACAGACTACGTGGGCTCCTGCGGCCCGCCTCGTCTGGGGCTCCAGCTTGAATGCACGTACCCAGTGTTCCCACCCAGAGCTCCCCGGATGCCTTCTTTCCCTCACTCCTACAGATCTCTTGGTCCCATCCATACGTCTTCCCCGGTCACTCTTACATCTGTCCAGCTCTCTCTGGCCTCGCTGCCATGCCTTGGGTCAGGTCTCTGATGGTCTTCCTGTCCCCAAGCCAACCTCTGATCCTCCACATTGCGGTCAGATCGCAAAAATCCAAATTACTAAAAGTGCATGCAATGTGCTTCAGGGCTGCACACCATTCACAGACCATGATCTCCATAAACCATGCTCTAAGCCTGTCTGGCACATGGTTAGTCAGCAGCCAATAAATATCTGGGCAACGAGTGAACAAGTACAAAAGCCATTCATGATCTGACCTTGCCTGACGATGCCTCTTGCACTGTGTGCTTCGTGAAGCCCAAACTGACCGCAGTTGTCTGGATATACCATCCTCTCTCTCATCTAAGGGTCCTTTGCTTAAGCTTTTTTTCTCTGCACAGATTCACCTCTACCCCGGTCCCACCCACGTATCTGGTCAACGCATCATCAGTTGACCATCATATTTTCTGGAAGCCGTCCCCAGAGCCTACCCCCTGCTCTGTGCTCTGCAGCTGCTGCAAGGACCCAGGACCCCTTCGCTGCACCCAACATGGTGTACTGTGCTCGCCTGTTTACTTGACCCTGCATCTCATCAGACGACCTGAGGCAGGAATGGGTTTACTTCTGACCACTTCTCCCACATCTATTCGGCACACCTCATACATCGTTGAAAATCAATCCATGAATAAACAAATGCGTTACTTGTACATACAGCTTGAGTATGGTCGTTCATCAACAAAACCCTCCAGCTGCAGGTTTGGGTTTCTGGGTAAATAAAGCTATTTTTGGTGGAACCTATGTATTTAAAATAAATATGCAAATTGATGGCAAGAGCACTGTACATATTCTTGTCATTCTGGTATTTTCTCAAGAGATAGGCAAGGACTTCCGTTGTCACTTCTATTATGCCTCACTGGGCACCCCGGTAGGCACTGGATGAAGGTGGGCTGCTTAACTACAGACCCACAGACATAAATAGAAAGCGACATTGGGCCACATGATTAGTCTCTTAAGTGTAAAGCTTAAGCAAAGACTTTTTTTCTGGCTCCCTTTTGTCCCATCCTGTGGATGTCAACTGGGATGGAGGACAGACCTCTATGCGTCAAATCCTGTAACAGAAGTTGCCTGCCATGAGAAGGAACTCAGAAGGCAAAGGAGCAAAGAGCCTTCTTTGCCCTCACCCCGGAGAAGCTGAGAACACTGCGGAGGCCTGGGTGTGCCAGACACACAAGCCGGGTAGTCATCTCCAGACTGAAAGATGGGTGCTTGTAGGGGCAACAAGGCATCGAGAGAGAAGGCCACACGGTTCAAGAAGTGCCAAGGGCAGTCAGAACCTGATCTGGTAACCGACACTCATGGAGAATTGGTAAAAACATGATCATGTTGCTCATAAAGAAATAACTTTTCAAATTCTTCCACAAAAAGGTGTTGAGTTGGAAACTGGTATTATTCCCTAAAATAGCAAGAGATTAGCATATGAAATGCTGAAATTCCTTTTTTTTTTTTTTTTTTTACTTTTAGTAAAATGAATACTTCCTTCAGTGTCTCAGTCTGGATTAGAAAACGAATGGGACACTGGGTTTGGTAATAATTCTGTCTTGCTAGACTAATCTTTTTGATAAAAGGCTATTCCCCTGTCTACAGCTTCACTGATCCTGTAACACCTTTTATGACCTGAAGCAAACTCGCTATTGTCACAAAAGATACAGTTTAAAAATCTCTCTCAAACCCAGGGTTCTCAGAACATTTCAGTTTGTAAAAGTGTGGAGAATTCAGAAGCATACGTGTAGGCAAAGCTACCTGTGGGGAAGAGCTTCTTTCAATGTCATGGATGATCAGCACCCTTGGATTTCAATCCTCTCAACGAGTCTAGGTTCCTGGAATTTTCCACTGTTATTGTTCTGTTCGTCTGTATTTTAAAAAGTGGTTTGGGTTAAATTAGATCATTTGTCTTCCCGGTAATTTTCCAGCCATGTTTTATTTTCTCAAGGATCTATACTGCTCTAAATGAGACACCTCGCTCTGTTTAGCTGGCACTCCAGCCAAGAACTCGACACCCACACACGAGGTTGTGGTTTAAAGGGGGCAGCAGTAAAATGAAGCCTGGTCTGGCCTCGTTAGCAGTCAAAGTCATTGCTCTGCGTGGTGCCATCCATATATACTGCTTCCTGAAAACACAGAGACAACATGGGGCAAGGCCAAAATATGACACTGGCTTTTTCTGTCACTTCCCACACCTGCAGAAGAGTTTCCATAAAGACTAGAGACAAACTACCAAACAGGTACCAAGTACGGCTAACTCAGTTTCCTCCTGTTGCTTTCTTCAGGATCTCAGGGGAAATAAAAGAACATTTTACTTTTTGGCCTCTTAAATGGAAGTAAGTTAGTTCATTAAAAGATATACTTCAGTGTTGTACGACCCTCTTCAAATCATCTTGATCCTCCATTTAAACATGAAGCTTCTTCATCACGTGGCTTAACTTAACTTGGATTCAAGATGGTAGGAGGCTCAACAGGGAAGAAATGTTACTACGGATTTCTAGTGCGCTTTAAAAAATCAAAGCTTCGTGTGCCATTTAATCAATCACTTATGCCCCAACTTGACCTCACATCTTTACTACTAGTAAAATTCCCAAATTTCCTACACGTTTTTATACTTATAAAGTTTTATGGTCTCCAAATGGTGGTATTTCTCGATTAATATCTCAAGATTGTATCCATTCCACTTCAGACCTGAGTTTAAAATACTTTTATATTAAAAAAACCCACAACAACTCCATGAACAACAGCTGGAATAGAAGATGAACTCTGGGGTCTGGAAAATCTTTTTGCTAACCGTCCATACTTTCTGTCCGCCTACATACACATATTTACCGACCCTGCTCACACGCCAAGATGCTTACTCTCTCCCTGCTGGCACCCACCCCCTCTTCCTGCTTGGTGACAGACTGTTCCCTCGATTGTTCTAGCACCTTACACTTGTCTGCTGACCTCTGGGCAACTCACAAGTTCCATTCCTTTTTCTGACTCAGCTGCAACATTCAGAAGCATCATCCATTCGCTGCCTTCTGTTCCAGTCCAGTTTTAAATGCATTTATACCAACAGAATGAAATGTGAGTGTCTATTTGCATTTAGACCTTATGAAACCCAACGAACACAATAATGATGAAGAAACTACCCTAGCAGCTAAACTGACTGAGTGCTTGCTTTGTGGCAGATGCTATTCTAAGATCATTACTTCTCCCCATCGCTCTGTGAGAGAGTTACTATTATTTCGCAGCTTACTGGTGAGGAAACTGGTATGTGGAGAGGCTCAGTCACTTGTCCAGGGTGACACAGATCTGGGAGAAGAGTCCAGACAGCTTCACCTTGGGCTGTGATCCTAACCATCACTCTGTCATACCAACACCAACCCTCCTTTCCAAGTCTTTCACTTGGAATTAGAGACTGCAGTTGGTACCAAATGCTTACTTGAAACAGGATTAGCTGGTCAGATCAAAGAGAACTTTTGGATAAAGACTATTCTTATGAAAAATTCCAAAGATCCTGAAGTAAAGATTAATTTTTCAACAGTAATGTGTAGCAATGGCTACAAGTGTACATGTGGAGGATGAACGGAGTGAGGCTGAGGTCGCCATATTTATCTGGGTCACGCCAAGGAAATGAGGATAAAGGAAATGGGGCCACACGTGCCCCGCAAGAGGCCCTCCACAGCATGGCCGAGAGGACAGAGGACACCTGTGAGCACAGCACTGTGTGTGCTGGATTATGAAGCTCAGGTGCCATCTCCGTCTTCCCCAGAGTGGTAGAAATGTCAAGAGGCTCTCAACGGTGGTCTTCCAAAGACACAGACAAGGATGTTTATGGCTTCTTTTATACATAAGATAATGCATCATCCCGGTATCTTTAACCTGGTCAAAGTTTCATTCGTTTCTCAGCTGTGGGATTAATGTATTTCAGCGTAAGGTTCAGTAATGACTCACTGCTGGTATTTATAGAGTGGAATACCCCAAGTTTTGTGAAAGATTTCTAAGGTTCTGGGCTTTTGATCTGATTGTTTTTAGGAGATGAGTGAGACAGTAAAAACTGGTCATTAGCACTGGGTGTTACATGCAACTGATGAATCACTAAAGTCTACTCCTGAAACTAATAATACACTATATGTCAATTACACTAGATTTAAATAAAAAAAATTGGTCATTAAACACGCTAGTGCACCCAGCCCACACATGTTCTATGCCAGGGCCTACACACATGTGCACATGCCCTCACACTGAGAAAGGAATCCCAACGAAACAGGCAATTAATTGTGACGAAGTGGTCCTCTGTGTTTGCTTTCTGTGTGCAAGCAGGTTTGCTATGACCTCCCCATGCTCCCACTACTATTGGTTTAAATGACTGGCCTGATCTATGGTCTTTTATGTGAAGTAATATCGTCTCACTGAGTAAACTGTTTAGAATACAGTACAGGACAGGAAAAAGGGTATCACTGTAGCAAAAGGAAATCAAGAAAGAGTCGAATGGCATCATCAATGGTAGCAAGGCTCAAAGAATTACATACTACCCTGAATTCATTTTGCCTTTACAACTATAACCATGCTTTATGCTCGGTATTTTCCATCTAATACGATAAAGTAATAAGCTATAGAATAATGTGGATAAAATAACAGTGTTTTGAAAATTTCTAAACTAAACAACAAATACATTTTTATAACTTACTACTTCATACAACTAACGCATGAGAGAGTAAATGCACATGCTGAGTTTCATTCTAAAAATCCAGATTCACTATAATTCAGGTTTTGTATCTTTGGAAATCAGAGTAGCCTGAGGAGTTGTCTTCTTCAGCCCTTTCACCTACATGGATGAGGAGGACAACAGGGACCCAGTGCAAGGAGACATCCGTGCCCTTCTCCACTTGGCCTTCAGGGTCTGGAAGGAGGCTGCAGCCGCAGATGGCCTATCTGTTGATTCATTCGGGCACCATTTATGGATCACATGAAGAACAGTCTCTTACCTACTCAGTATGTCAGTCTTGAATGTGCCTTCACGCATTCTCTTACTGGTTTTATGTCACAATTGCTTTTTTTTTTTTTTTTTTTTAATATTCTAGTTATTTATTTGAGAGAGAGAGAGCATGAGCACAAGCAGGGGAAGGGGCAGAGGGAGAAGCAGACTCCCCGCTGAGCAGGGAGCCCGATGTGGGGCTCGATCCCAGGACTCTGGGATCATGACCTGAGCCGAAGGCAGACGCTTCACCGACTGAGCCACCCAGGCGCCCCGCACAATTGGTTTTATCTAACAATGCTGCAACAACAGGGTCCGTACTGAAAATTCCCACTGTGTAGACAAGGAGATGGAGGCTCAAAGAGATTCCATGACTTGCTCGAGGTTCGTGGTGGGTATGCCGTGCTGCCCAAAGGAGAAGCTTTTGCCACCACTAGCCGGCACGCTCGCTTCAACGCCAGACTGAAGATGGTGGCGGGGTAGGGGGTGGGACACGTCTCCACCATCAGCAAAGCAGGGAAGGAGTGTGGATGGCCTTGCACAGAAATGTGTCATTACCTCACCAGAGAGTTAAGTACTGACAATAACTATCACTGAAGGAAACCATTGTGTTTATGTAATGGCTATTTGGTTTGGGGAATTGGGGAGCACTTATATAAAAGGCATGTGAGGTTGAGTTAAAACTTCCTTGAGGCCTTTCCCTTGGAAGCAGTAAGGAGCAGGCTCCTGGCATTGAGCGATGCTGCTGTAGGTGGTAGAGCACAGGCCTGCTCAGCCTCTACCCTGCAGTCTGGGCGAAGAAGCCGACAGGACACGCAGCTCCAGAAGCTTCCAGGGAGATTCCCCATCAGTGCCCGGGAAAGGCATCTGTTAAAGCTCCCAGTCAAGGCCCTGATGATTCTGAAGGGAAAGATCTGTGAGTAATTCTGGGAGCACCCGACTCTAGAGAGGTCTGTGGGTCATACCCTGCGCTCATGCTGGTGTATTTGCCCAGCACCATGCCCTCCAGCACTCACTGGAGCCAGTCTGTGGCTCCAGGGTAAGGCATCTTCCACATGTGGTGGGCAGCTCACAGACAAAGAAAAGCTAAAGGAGCACACACACAGGATGTTCTCCCACGGCAGGAGTCAGGGAAATAAAAACAGAACCAACAAGACTACCATCAGATTTAAACAATTTAAGTGACTGATAAAAACCAGGGCTGATGAAGATGTGGCCCAAGGGGAAATCTCATGCAGTCCCCGCCGCAGTGTCCACTGCTATAATCTTGTGGCAAAGGAATATGTCAAGAGGGATTAAAATTAAAAATAGACCAACGCCTTGATCCAGCAATCCCTTTATACAAAGCTATCCAGGGGCGCCTGGGTGGCTCAGTCGGTGAAGCGTCTGCCTTTGGCTCAGGTCATGATCCCGGGGTCCTGGGATTGAGCCCAGCGTTGTCCCACTCCCTGCTCAGCGGGGAGTCTGCTTCTCCCTCTGCCCCTTCCCCTGCTTGTGCTCGTGCTCTCTCTCTCTCAAATAGAATCTTAAAAAAAAAAAAAAGGAAGCTATCCAAACAAAATAAAAGCACCAGTACGTAATGCCATGCACACAAGGTGTTCATTAAAGCATCCTTTGTAATGACCGGCAAGTGACAAATCTGCTTGTCCACCAGTATAGGAAAGGCCAAATAATTATGGTGCATGCACACACGGGAATGTCGCCCAGGAATCATAAAGCATGAAGTGGAACCCAATGTACTGAACTAGAAAGAAGCCCACATATAGTGGTAAGTAGAAGTAGATTGCACTTAAGCAATATACTTAATACTTATACTTTTCACTTATAAGTATACTTATACTTAATACTTATACTTTTTTTACTCCATTAGAAAAAATAAAAAAGAAGACCCTCAAAAATGTGTAAAGATATTTGTACAAGCAGAAAGAAGGCAGGTGAGTGACATACACCTAACTGTCAATACTGGTTATTTTAGAAGAGGTTAAGATTAAGTGGGGCAGGAAGGGGAAAACTGTTAACTTGACACACACATCTGCCTTGTTCTACTTACGACAAAGAGCATATGTTACTTTTACCATGTGAAATAAAAAAAAAAGCAACTTCATCAATGCACACAAATTAATAAAATGCCAACTTCCTAGGGTGCAAAGCTGCCCGCCACCCTACGAAGCAAATGCTGCTATGTTTTTGTCCTGTTCTTTGTGATCACTTGTGATGACACCTCCTAGAAGAATTCCCCTTGTTAATTTTGCTTGAAAATGCCATGATTTATGATAGGTTTTTTTTTTTTTTTTTTACTGTAGTTTTAAACACAAGACTGAATCCCAGAGGCTGTGTGCCGGCCAAAAGACACTTGCCAGTCTCCAAAATCTAGACCTTTGACCATGAGAAAAGAGGAATCTTCTGTTGAACTGACCCTCCTGCTGTTGCTTAAGCCCTCCCTGACCTCCTTCTTTTTTTGACTTGAGCACCTAAACCGTGATTTGTTTAAGAACAGGTAAAACAACAATTACGACCCACTAGAGCAAAAGGCATTTAACCCAGGCTGCAGAGTCAGACCAAGAAAAAGGCTTCTTGGAGTCCTATAAATGCTGGGCTCTCAGTGCTCTGCTGGGAAGAGCCCAACCTGAATGTCCTCACTATGCTCTCTCTTAATCCCCGTCGAAATGCCATCTCTGCCCATCCCCGGCGACCCAGGACTTCCTTCCTCCGGAACCCTCTGTAACCAGTCTCAGCCACACGATGGCTCCTGGCACAGGGTTATCTTCACCGTCTACTTATTCACAGAACTATTTCATTCATCCATTCAAATACATTCAGTGAGCTGGCGTATTTGCCCAGCACCATGCTCTTTCCTGCTCAGTGTACATGACCCGGCACGCAGACAGACCGTGAAGCATTTACGGTCACCGTGTCCTGCACACTGACCAGGAAAGAGCAGGCTGCCCGGCAACCAGGCCACACTCACTAGAGGTATCTGAATCTGTCAATATCCCTCAAAAACCTTAGATCTGGTAGATGAATAGTTCACTCACTGACTAACTGTAGTAAGGATTAGGGCACTTTTTAAAAAAGATTTTATTTGTTTGAGAGAGAGAGAGAGAGAGAGCGCGCAAGCAGGGGGAGCGCCAGGGAGAGGGGGAAGCAGGCTCCCCGCGGAGCAGGACTATGACTGGAACAACTGTGAAGACCTCGGTACCTCAGCGCAGTCGTCTGAGTCCTACAGAGGGAGAAAGGACCCCTAATTGATCAAAATGAGCCAAAAAGGGGGCTTTAGAGCAAAAGTGTTTTGGACTGTGCCATAAACAGCTGTGTAAAAAGAAATAAAAACACATAGCTTGGACTCTGGGTGTAACTCCATCAACCTCACTGGCATCATACAGAACGGCATTTTTGTAAGAATTTAAGAATTGTTCCAACGTCAATGTTAGAATTGTTTTACCACTCTTGAGCTTTGTTATGGCTTACATGCATTTTTAAGAAAGCAGATTTAATATTTTCACAACACATTAAACCTCTAGGTAAACCACTCTCAACTTACGTGGTGCTTCCACAGCGGCAGTGATGAAATTAGACTAAGCCCGTTTTCCAGAAATTTTTTGAGGTGTTCAGTGTTTTTGGGCTTGATCACCTCTCCTTAACGCTAAGGAATAAACCAAAGTAAATATTTCTTCCTATTTTACTGAGAGCAAAAGGACCTCTCTCAAGGTGATTTGTCAAGTTTTAAATGGCAAAGTATGGATTTTAAAAATTGTGCTTCGAGGATAAAAACAATGGCTTTGAATAGTCATAGATTTGCTCATTGTGGAAAATGAATTACTCTGTCCATATATTTTAATCTGCTTTAAAGTAAGCTTTATGATGCCTTTTGATTGCTCAATATAGAATATGATATTTCCTCACAAGTTAAAATGTACTAAGATTTTCCCCGTTGGTCTTTCTAAAAGACCATTTCCATAGAAGAAGAAAAATGTTTCTTAAAATTACTTTCTTTTATGTGAACATGAGCATACATTGCATAGATAAAATATGACATAAACTATGATATCACCTACTTTCTAATCCTCACAAACAAATGGGACTTACGACTAATCCCCCATGACTACTACATGTTTTCTTGGCTGATGCAAAAATGGAAGAATTAAGAGAAAAACACTGATCAGGGAAAAACAGGAAGTCCCAACTTTGCAAAACACTCAATCCACCTTCTATGCAAACCACAAAGAGATTAGACAAACTAAGTATTTGTTGACATTGGCTGCAAATTTGGAAAAGGAATAGAGTCTTAAAATATATCTGGAATGAGACTCGAATCCTACCTATTTCACTGGTTCTTTTCTTTTCCTTTCTTTCTTTTTTTTTTTTTTAAGATTTTATTTATTTATTTGAGAGAGAGAGAATGAGAGACAGAGAGCATGAGAGGGAGGAGGGTCAGAGGGAGAAGCAGACTCCCTGCCGAGCAGGGAGCCCGATGCGGGACTCGATCCAGGGACTCCAGGATCATGACCTGAGCCGAAGGCAGTCGCCCAACCAACTGAGCCACCCAGGCGCCCCTTCCTTTCTTTTTATAAAGTATATTTTAAAGGAACTGTTAGGTAGAAGTTCAAAATTATTTTCATATTCATCCCTGTATAGATCAGCGGAGTCATATGAAACTCCAGCTGTGGGTACAGGGGTCTGGGCTCTTGTGAAAGCTGGGGAGACTGAGGCTCATAGGGAAAAATGATTTACCCGAGCTCATGAAGCTATCAGTTGCCACACTGAGACTCTGGTCTCTCAATCCAGCAGAATCCTCTGGAAAGCATGTGGACCATCACTTCAGATCTGAGTTAATGCTATGTTATCTTGGGCACATGACTTCACCTCTCTGAGATTTAGTGTCTTTAGTAAAATAGGAATGCTCACCCAAATCTGTCTCTTGCAGGTCAGATTTTAGGGATTAACTGAGCTCATGTCTGTGGAAGGGCCTGGCATCAAAGGAGGCAAATCTCCAACCCTCTTTTCTTCCCTGAAATAAGAGCATTGCTTAAACAGTGGTTTGGAAGTCTGCCCTGACTTAAGCCAGAGGACCTGGCCCATCGGGGTCCTCCAAGGCCTCCATGGGACCTCAGGATGCAGTGCTGGCTCAGGGCAGACTAAAATGGGTCCTAAAGACCTGTGGCAGGTCTAAATATCTTCTGGAATTTACTTGATTTTTGGAATAGCCACAGCCTGTGGATAAGATTCAGGCCAACGATCACTTCCATGACCCACTGGGTCACACCCACAGGGCCCCTCCATGTGGTCTGGTGGGGTTGGTGGAGGATCTCAACTCTGGGTGGGTAGGTGAGCTCAGTCTTCTAGAAGCGACCGTGCTGACTCAGACTGCCTGAGATCTCCTGACTTTCCAGTTGGTGGGGAGCAGACGGGCAGCAGGAAGAGGAATCGTGGTAGTTGCTTTGTGATCTTCACGAAAATTGCAAAGATACAGACTCGGTGAAGTAATTCCCTAAAGTGTCTTGTGCTACCTAGCCAGGCTCCCCCGGCTTTCAGAACCCCTTTCTGCCCCTCAATTTCTTTCTTTTCTTTTTTTTCTTTCCTTTCCTTTCCTTTCTTTTCTCTTTCTTTCTTTCTTTTCTTTCTTTCTCTTACTTTCTATTTATTTATTTTTGCCATTCTAACTGGTGTAAGGTGGTATCTCAGTGTGGTTTTGATTTGAATTTCCCTGATGGCTAATGATGATGAACATTTTTTCATGTGTCTGTTAGCCATTTGTATGTCTTCTTTGGAGAGGTATCTGTTCATGTCCTCTGCCCATTTTTTGACTTGATTGTTTTTTGGGTGTTGAGTTTGATAAGTTCTTTATAGATCTTGGATACCAGCCCTTTAACTGTAGTGTCATTTGCAAATATCTTCTCCCATTCTGTGGGTTGCCTCTTTGTTTTGTTGACTGTTTCCTTTGCTGTGCAGAAGGTTTTTATCTTGATGAAGTCCCAAAAGTTCATTTTTGCTTCACTAACCTTTGGAAATGTATCTTGAAAGAAGTTGCTGTGGCCAATGTCAAAGAGGTTACTGCCTATGCTCTCCTCTAGGATTTTGATGGATTCCTGTCTCACATTGAGGTCTTTCATCCATTTTGAGTTTATCTTAGAGCCGAGATACCCTTCAACAGATGAATGGATAAAGAAGATGTGGTCCATATATACAATGGAATATTACTCAGCCATCAGAAAGGATGAATACCCAACTTTTACATCAACATGGATGGGACTGGAGGAGATTATGCTAAGTGAAATAAGTCAAGCAGAGAAAGTCAATTATCATATGGTTTCACTTATATGTGGAACATAAGGAATTGCATGGAGGACATTAGGAGAAGGAAGGGAAAAATGAAGGGGGGGGAATCGGAGGGAGAGACGAACCATTAGAGACTATGGACTCTGAGAAACAAACTGAGGGTTTTAGAGGGGAGGGGGGAGGGGGGATGGGTTAGCCCAGTGATGGGTATTAAGGAGGGCACGTACTGCATGGAGCACTGGGTGTTATACGAAAACAATGAAACAATGAATTGTGGAACACTACATCAAAAACTAATGATGTATTTTATGGTGACTAACATAACATAATAAAATAAAATAAAATAAAATAAAGGATTTATTTATTTGAGAGAGAGAGCGAGCGAGCAGGGGGAGGGACAGAGGAAGAGGGAGAGGGAGAATCTCCAGCAGACTGCGTGCTGAGTGCAGAGCCCCATGCAGGGCTCGATTCCAGGACCCTGAGACCATGACCTGAGCCGAAACCAAGAGTCTACTGCCGAACTGACTAAGCCACCCACGTGCCCCCTTAATTTCTTTTTATAAATATGGTTCCTTTGCTTAAAAAATGAGTGGAAATTGGTTTTGACTAAATTCGGCAACACAGTTCAAAGCAGCAGTGGCTAGGCAAAATCAACCGAACTTCTATTACTCAACCTCTATCTTTCATTCATCTGACAGTTTCAGAAGGAATGTGCGCAAGCAGCTTGCAGTGCGAACCTCCTCAGCTAGAACATCTACCCGGGCCTCTAGCTGGGGCTCTCTGGACTCTTCCATTCCGGTAAATCTCTGCCAGCAGGTGCTGTATGGAACTGGCCTGTCTGGGAGTCTCCTGATTAACAAGTATTTGCTCCTTAGCTGTTATGGGTTCAGTGCCCCGGAACATCCCAGAGAGATTCACATGAGGTCCCTGCCTTCAAGGTGGTTACGATGATAATACGGAGCAAGTGAAGAGGGGCTAAAGGTGGTACAGCACAGACTAGCCGGGACACAAACTTGAATAGTGGAGGAGATGAAGCTGTGTGCTGGAGAAGACAGGGAAGAAAGGGCCTGGGGCGGCAGAGAGAGAGGAGGGTGGAGGGCTTTACGTGGCTGTGGGGGGTGGGGGCGGTGGAGGCAAACTAGATTGGGGGGGTCACGTGATCTGAGGCAGGTGGATTTAGGTTGGATGGAACGGGCAATCGGAAGGAACAAGAACTTGTGTCTGTAGTTTACGAAGATTGATCTGGTAGGAATGTGTGTAATGGACTGAAATGTCAAGAGAACAGCATTGGAAAACAATCTCTTGTCACAGAGCCCCAGGGAAGAGGTGTTGAGTCTGGGACCCACAGCGTTGGTGGTAGGAAAGGACGTCAGGAGCCAACATTTATTCTGATGCAAGAAATAGGTGTTTCTCATCTGCCTCGAGCACCCCATCCTGTGTCAGTTGCCCTGGGGGCAGGGCCTGTATCTAGGTTGTCAATCAACATTGGTTTCAGGGTTTCTAGCTGAGGACCAGCAGGGGCGTCACTGCCTGACATGGGGCACTGGAAAATACAAGCTGAAAACTCTACATGGGACCATCCATGATCTAAGTCATGTAAAATAAAAAAGTGCTTAGTTACAACGGAGCCCCAAACCAAAGGGATATGGACGTTCTTGCTTACGTCTAAAGAGGGTTATGAACCATAGCAAAAGACGTGGTCAGAGCCAGGCTCCCTTGGACTCTGCCAGCCTTGAGCCGGACATGCAAGAACGGTGGACATGACAAATGTCTAGGGAGGATACTGTGAGTCGCTGCAGACGTGATGAGGATTGGCCTTCTCACTCAGTCAGCCACACACTGATTCCACACTATGTGCAGTGAGAGCTTGTAGGACCTCCTTTTCCCTGGACCACGCTTGGCTGCAGCCCTAACCCCTGGGCGCTCCTCACCTCTGGTGGCTTTACCCAATAACTCATGGGAGTTTCTCCCAACCCCTGCGGGGCCATGTCTGCAGAGGGCTGGTAGCCTGGGAAGGCCTGCCGGGGATCAGGGCCAGTGGGACCATGGGGCATCTAGCAGCATGGCTCCCTGAAGGTACAGCAGGCTAAGTGGTCTGAGCTGCACAGGGCGTGAGGAGGCAGAATCCATGGGTGAAGGGCCAGGCGGAGAGAGGAGATTTATAGGCGGGGGGGGGGGGGGGGGGGACATAGAGTAAGCTGCAGGACAGGTGATGGGCTAGAAGAGACCCCAGAGCTGCTCTCAACCTTCACTGCCTCAGTTCCTTGCTTGAGAAACCCAGTTTGGAGTGAGTTGCCCCCGGAAGTTTACAGGTGACACCTAGTGGCCCAGCTAGCTAAGGGGCCCTGGGGAGGGCAGCAAGCAGGGCCCTGGCTGGGGTAGTTTCCTGCCCATTTGCTCTCTCACGGGGCAGTAGGTCCTCTCCCTTTTGTTTGCTATCACTGCTTTTCTTTGTTGCTGACTGTTGAACAATGAGTGGGGTGACTGCCCACAGGGGGAAAAATGTGTTTCTCTAAGTGGGGAAAGTCTTGCTAACCAGTGATGCATTCGGCTCTGCAAAGCAAATGTGTTTGCTGAGCCAACGCTTATCTGATGGCAAACTTCTGTAGGAATAAACAGAAATATCACTGGGATCTGTTTACACTGGTGAGAACCAAATCCCGGGGGAGGGAGCGGAGCCAATGAGACTTCGCACAGCTCTATTCTTTCAAGCAGGGGGAGCGCGGTGGTTGCACTCTGGGAAGTCCTAAATGGTTTCAGGAAGGAAAGCACTGTCGGGAAGGGTGCTGGGAAAATCGGCCTGTTCGGGGGGCCGCGACACCCATTTTCAAGGGACGTATTTTTTTTTTTTTTAAAGATTTTATTTATTTATTTGACAGAGAGAGACCAGCGAGAGAGGGAACACAGGGGGGAGAGTGGGGGAGAGGGAGAAGCAGGCTCCCCGCAGAGCAGGGAGCCCGATGCGGGGCTCGATGCCAGGACCCTGGGACCATGACCTGAGCCGAAGGCAGACGCTTAACGACTGAGCCACCCAGGCGCCCCTCAAGGGACATGTATTTTAACCCCCAGGAGAGACCTGGAAGAAAAAAAAAAAAAGCGGAACTGCTCAAGCTATAAGTGTAAGCTGCAGTTTCAGCAGGGGGATGCTCTGAAGGGGGCAAGTGGAACGAAGCCCTCCCAGGGACCAGCCCCATGGTGGCTACAATCGGGGTGGGGGGTGGAGTGGGGGCTGCTCGCGGGGCAACCCGGCTTCGAGGATGTTCCACTTAAACGCCTTTTCTCTCCCTCTCCTTTTCACCCGAAACACTTAATAGTTCTCCTTCCACAGAAAATCCTTTGGCTTACTGTTAGATCAGTTTTAAGACACATTTCCCCAGGTTTACGACCTGCTGTGATTTGTAAATGTGCTGTGGTTAAAAGCTGACCCCCCCCACCCCAGAGGCAGATCACTTCTTAGGGTACAGTTGGTTTCCCACGAAAGTGATGAACATAACATGCAAATGATAAGAGTTTGCTACAAGTCCTATAATAAACTTTTTTTTTTTTTTTTTAAACAGACATGGCCTTAAGATTTGAATACCAAGGTTTGGAACTGACCAGTCTCCTTTTCTTGGAATTGGGTTCAGCCTGCATTTAGCACTACCTTGTCCTAGGACTTCGAAGAAATACAAATTGCATTGATGAGGCAATAGGAACAGACAGAATTCCTTTTGTGCTTTATGAGATGTGCTCTTGTGTTTTCTTTGCTGTGCTGTATATTTTCTGAGGTAATGGAACTACAGACAAAGCGTGCTCTATGCTACCTGGCTGAGTGACATTTTTGTGTGCCTGTACTCGTCTGGTCCAAAGCCTGTCCACTGGGCCTCACTCATCACACACTGTCGCAAGCAGCTGCTCTTTTCTGAAGCTGGATTTTCTGTGTTTGTGTACAGAAACATTTCCCATTTTCCCCGTGGCATGCTCATGGCAACATAAAGTCTGGTTGCTGATCTGGAGCTCCTCCTGCCACCTCTCAAAATGCAGTCAGCAACCAGAGGGTAGAAAAAATTTGGTCTTCAATGACACTGAAATCCAATCACGAGCTACTTAACATTGTTGTTCACTATTTGAGCAGGCAGACTTTTCTGTAGTTGGAGAAACAAAATGAAACACCCCAAAAACAGATGCAGATTTTCCTCTACACTAGAATTCCCTTAACACTTAACCGCTTTGTGGTTCTTAAACTCACTTTAAGTGAAAGTAAGTCAAGATCATATGAAATTGATTAATGAGATATGAAAAAGCCAAGAAGGAACATGCTGGATTCTTTCAGCAAACCTTCCCCGTTTACAAAGGAGGGCTGTAGAAGGGATATTGCTAAAGCAGACTGGAACACAAATAGATAAAAGCAAATATCCTGAGATGAGCCCGGAGACAGGGGGCTTGTTAATTATTCCTTTTGCAATGTGACATCTTATTAGTGTTCTGTTCCTTGGAGCCTTTGAAAGAATTCTGTTGGACACATTTGCCTTTTGGATTGTCAAGGTGGGTTGCAGCTGAAGAAATTCTGTCTTTCGGATGTGATATTTTTACAAAGAAATTAATACCTGTGCCTTTTGAGTATAATTTGCTATACATATCTTAGATGATTTAACGGAATCACTAGACTAAAAGTCTTTTTTTTTTTTTTTTTAAACCATGTGGTTTCATTGACTTCCTACCTTTATATAGGACTCTATTAAGCACATTCTTTTCTTTAAGTCTTTAAATCCTCTATGACCCCCCCTGAAAACTCTCTCTCCCTAATTCCTAACCTGGTCATTGCCAACACTTACTCCGAAATACCCTAGTTTGGAAATGGAGGAACTCATGCAGCGTTTCTGAATATGCCCTCAGGAACACGGTTTCACCCAGATGTTAATAGGTGCTATACTGGGCGTGCAAATACCTTTAGGATTCAAAGTCAAGCTTTTTTGTTCAAATGGCACAGCTTCTCAAAGACTTTAAATGCTACTGTGTGTTCTAAATCTCCAAGGGGAAAATGGTAGTAGCGAGTTTCCCGTATGTTTTTACCTACAGAATCTGTTTTTGAGGTGCATGTCACACTGTTGGCTTTCCTAAATAAGATATACTCTTGCTAGGTATGCATGCACGGGTGAGAAAATGAATCCTTAGCGTAGTATTTCTTGAACAGGAGAACAAAGACTCATGATCAATGCTCACTGATGGTTCAAACAAGGTGATACTATGAGGACCAGCAGATGGGGATCAGCAGGCTTTTTGTTTATTTTTTTAAAGATTTATTTATTTTAGAGAGAGAGCACGCATGCACGCAGGCACATGTGTGCAAGGGGGGGGGGCAGAGGAAGAGCAAGAATCTCAAGCAGACTCCTTGTTGAGCGTGGAGCCCAACACAGGGCGGATCCCATGCCTGAGCTGAAACCAAGAGCCGGACAATTAACCCACTGGGCCACCCAGGTGCCCCGTCAGCAAGGGTTTTTGGATCTAGTTCCTTCCTCAGCACAACTGGCTATGGGATACCGGAGAGGTCACTAGGTCACCTATTGTGATTTGGATGCTTCTGAGGTCCTCTGATTGCGTGATTCTCAATCTATTTGTATGATAGCCTGAAGCAGCTGGAGATTATCAAGGCTCAACTCTTCTGAAAGTGAGTTTAGCATTTCTTGTTTTAGGCATTTATTCTGAAGTATCCAGTTTGCACGGAATCTGTTCAACCTTTCTCAATTATCTTGTTGTCTACAGACTTAATCCACACGTTTCTTTTCTGCAGTAGACTGTAGCTCACATCGATTAGTTGGCGTATGTTATCAAACCGGGATGTATTAACAACTTCGTCGATGCAAAAGTATCCCCCTCCTCTTCCCACATGAAGTTAAGACAACACTGTCACTGGATAGTACGCATTTACCTAGGTAAACCTGGGCTCCCTGACTAACCGGGTATCATTTGGACAGCCCTCCTCCAGCTCCAACAGTTTGTGCTTCTAAGTATTTCAATTAGCACTGAGCTAGTTGTTTCAGGAAGATGCAGAGAAACTTAACAGGTAATTACTGACTTGTTCAGTCTAGGTAGGGAGTTAAGGTATACATATAAAAGTATAAAATGTATACAAGTAGACCACTTAGGTGCAACTTTGTAACCATAATTTTCAACTACTCCACATACTTGTTTTGAAAATACTAAGTACAGGGTGCCTGGGTGGCTCAGTCGGTTAAGCGTCTGCCTTCAAGGGTCCTGGAATGGGGCCCTGCATTGGGCCCTGCATTGGGCCCCCTGCTCAGTGGGAAGCCCGCTTCTCCCTCTCCCACTCTCCCTGCTTGTGTTCTCTCTCTGTCAAATAAATAAATAAAATCTTCAAAACAAAAACAAAAACAAAAATGAAATACTAAGTACAAGCTGCCTAATTCAATAGTTGCTGAATAAAATAAAAACATCAATCAGGTAAAGAGAATAATCCCCCATGTAGCACCTCTTCCCTTTTACCAGTCCCCCTTAAAAAAAGACAAACCCACAACAAAACTCTAAGCATCCCACTTATAAAATGTATTTGGGTGGGGAAAAACCCATGACATAAGTTTACTGCTTGAACAGGGTTAAAACAAGAAACTTTAATGTTTTACATGGAACGGTCATCACATTTTTAATCATTACCACTTAATGATTATCTTGGAGTCCAACAGAACACTCCCCTTATAGCAGTGCCTGATGAGTGCTGCTATTGTCTCATCATTTCCTGCCACGAGCCCCTTTGGCAGGAGGTCAGGGCAGTGCGGGCTGAGCCTGCTGTAGGAGGTCAGCCCCCTGCGTGAGGAGGGAAGGGGGTACCCTGCAGACCATTAAGAACAGCAGGACCATTTCCTGTGTGTGTTGTTCTTGGAGAACCTTCTAATGGCAATGGGCTGTGGCAGTTCTTCTATCAGATGTGATCTATCTTGGGGATCCTCAGTTTCAACTGTTCTCTTGTGACCTCTTGGAAATATGAAAAGGAAAGGTGGAAAGCTAGTGAACCCCTGAACTGATACTTGATAAAGTAACAAAGGAGAAAGAGACATGGCACCTCAAAGAATTCTTCACTTTGGGAAACCTGTGTTATTTTAGATACACAGTTCTGAACAATATTGGTTGTCGAGAATTCTGAAAATACAGTTCTCCTTAAAACAAAAAAACAAAAAAACCCCTCATCTTTTGTTTTTTTATTCCGTGTGATGAAATGTTTCTTGTGCCTCCTTCTCACTAGCCCGGCATTAAAATAACTACCCCAGACTTATGGCTACACAGTTATCCTTCAGGATTTGCCACGATTCCTTCCTATGTTACTGAGTCAACACTGAGTTCATGAGGGTTCGAGACTAATATTTCTGGAGCACTGTTTCCTTAGGTTCCTATCCTTAACCTGAACCAGTGGTGAGAAAGGTAAGCCTGTCAAAGTATTTTCAATTTTTGCATGTGTGGCTTTACACATATACAACCTGCCCTAGGATCATCTGTTTTAGATCATAAGTCTCTCAAAAGCACGCACCATGTCCCCCTCTGGTACGTCCATATGCCGGCAAAGTGGCCCACATAAAGGGGAGTGTTTAAATGCTTTGATGAGAGATATATGCACATCATGATAGAACGCTCTGGTTTTCTCTCCCCACCCCCATGGTTTTCTATTTCCCCTCAGAATGACCTGTTCAGGGGATAAAATGATGCTTTTCTATAGTGATGAAGTGAGGAAGTAAGTACGTCCTGCAAATGTTCAATTCTCATAGTTCCAGACCCTTCGGGCTGAGGCCAGGGGCCACCTGGATGAAAAGTCTCCGAAGAAAACTCTGGACCCACAGGAAATAGGGTGGATGACTCAACAGGAGGGCTCCTTCCTGAGTCAGCCTGGTCTCAACGTGACCCCAGAGTGGGCACTGGGCTCCGGAAGCCAAAACAGAATTAAGATCTGAAACCAAGCTTTTGCTCACAAAGGAGCCTAAACAGGAAGTTAGTTCTTGGATGCCAGCTGAATTGCGGCCACAGACATGGATTCTGATTTCATTCTCTGGTGGCACTGCTGCTCTTCTGACTTCTCAGGGGCCGTGTCTCCTCAACAGCTTCTGAGTCCCATCCAAGGGAGGGAAGACGCAAGATGCACTGCTGAATTTCATGGGGGAGGAGCATAATGATTATGAAAGCATGCAAGTTTTTAACTTTTTAAAATGTAAAGTTGAATCATGATGAGCATGTTTGTGCCTGACTGTCCTGAGAAGTCAGTTCAGGATGAACTTTCACTCATTTGAGTTTAAAGAACCCAAGGGACAAGACTAATTACGTTCACTGTGAATTCAGTGCCTGACCGTTGATTCCAGCATGTTCACGTTTCAGGGCTCTCTTGCAACACTAAGAAACTAAAGGGACAAGTGCAGGTTTAGCTTCTACTTTCTGTGCCCTTAGAAGCTGCTGCTTGTCCTTGGCTCCCCGACTTACTATTCCACAGTGAACTTTTTGTTTCTAAATTAAAAAGTCAGCCAAGGTGGGGGGTGAGATTTAGTATGAGATCAAAGCTTGTGAATTACTGTCAAGGTCATTTTTTTTACCTCTTCTACACCTAGACAACTGGATGGTAAAGTGCATTCATAAAATTCCAGATTCAATGCTATCACTTCCATGGTGACAAAATGTCATTCTATAGAGAATTATGAATTCAACAGGGCACTATGGGGTGAAGAAGGTAGGTGGGAAATAAATGGACTATTAAAAGCAAGAGATAAATCACGTTCCTGCAAGTACAGCTCACGATCCCTCCCGTACAGCCCACATAGCCTCCTAAATAAGTGAACCGCATTGCCCTGAGCCGGTTGCATTCTGACACTTCACTTCGGCAACAAAACAGTTACTTGGCTTTCCAAAGTCTCCATTTTGCCAATGCAATAAGCTCAGACACTCCATGTCCTTACTCATACAGAAGAAAAAGACACAGCTGACCAATAATGACAGACCAGAGACAGAGAAGGGACAAAGAGAAACCTGGGGACCTAGAAGCTAGTGCTCTTCTCTGACCGTTCTGCTGACCACCCAGACCAGTCACATTACACTTCCCAGCCCAGGAAGCCCCCACGTGCAACCACATGGGGTCCCTGGGGAGCTGGATTGCTGGTTTACGGGAGGTCCTTTTGAATGGTCCTGTTAGTGTGTGCCTTTCAAACTAACAGCTTAACAACATTCTATGTTACACATTGTCCGCAAAATGCAAGCCATGAACCTTGTGTGATAAAACAGTAAAAAAATATTGAAACTCTGATTTTCAACCCACTGACTTTTCAGTTTCTTAACATTTGAATACATTTCTATGTCAGAGGAAACTCCTTTTCTTTGTAGTCCTAGGGTCTAATGCAAAGAGGAACTTTTACCACTTTCTGTAAGTTCCTGCTTTCTGCAAAACAAATTCTTGCCTGTGATGATCCCATTTTCAAGCTAAACAATACAACCAGCCGGGGCAGCCAGGCCCTGGGGCTGGAATAGACCACTGTTTTTCATAGAGTCTGCGCTCGATGTTATCCATCTTATTCACTTTTTCTTCTATCCTTAGTTCTTCATGTCTGAAGACCAACAGGAAAAGTACATGGTACCACTGTGGCCCATTAGAAACCCTTTCCAAGTCTGAATATAGAAAATCATTTTTTTTTTTAGTTCAATTCACGGTACCATCATAGTCCTTTCTCTCTCTATATTTATATATTTCTTTCCATAAAATTCTTGACTAGATACTTTCATTTGATCCTGACGGTAGTTTTTTTCTGTTCAGAATATTTGCCTTTTTAAAAATAAACCAAATAGAGCCCCAAGAAATTTGGGCCTTTCCTTTGCCCACATTAATGTATTAGCCACCTCCTTCCCCAAGAGCCCCCTTGACTGGTACACAAAAATCTCTAGTGATGCCTCTTGGTCTGGAATCAAGCTGCACAAAAGCATCACAGATGTTCTCGCCCCACATACATAACACTGCATGTTTTCCAATTTTAATACAACAAACAAGACTCTCCTTGACTCAGCATTAATCAGGCACCTCTGAGCCCTCTTCTGGACTAGGCCTCATTGACCTTGGGTCTTGGTTTTGGCCTGCCTAGTCCATTTGCAGCATGGTGGTTTAGAGAGAATTGTTCAGCCTTGATATCTGATCTCCCTTAATATCTATTCAGTTCCTCATCCTCGACCTGGGATGTCTAGGCCCTTGGCCTGCCTTTGGCAAGAATCCTGGTAGGCTGGTTTAGCAAGAATGCCCCTATCCCTGATGCTTCCTCTTAGTGATTTCTAGGCACTGACCCCTGCCTCTGCTCATTGGCTATAAAGCGCCACTTGTCTTTGCTGTATTTGGAGTTGGGCTTGATCTCTCCCCCCTATCATGATAGTCTTGTTGCCGTCACAACAGTCCTGATCCCTGCCCTCAAGCAGCTGCCAGTCCAGATGGGGGAATGTCTGTTTTGACACATGCAATACAACCAACATGAATATGGCATGGCAAGAATTGAGTGCTATGGACACAGCACATGCAAAGTGCTGGGGTTTATTTTGATTCGGTGTAATCAACCTTATCATGTTTACATATGGCTATTAGCATAACCCACTTTTCAGTGCATGTAATGGTCTTAGCACATTACAAGATGTTGACAAAAATAGGTCCATAGATACTCAGAGAATGTGAATTTTGGCAAAAATACTATGCAGATTAGCAATGCCAACGAACACCTGAATTCTCTAAAGAAGATGTTAAGTTCACGTGATTATTAGAGAGTTATTTTGGGCCAAATGTAAGTACAGAAGAGTCACAAGAAGAAAGAACAATTAAATTAAATAAAAATGTGTAACACCATTCTCAGCTTTGTAGGATTAAGGTGATCACAAAGCTCCGAATCATCCTGGAAACTCCCAGTGAGAAGAGGATCTGCATCTATGCAGGCCAGATGGCCACCAATTCCTGGATCCTCCCACTCCCTGTGGACCTTGGGTGGGGCCTGGTCCAGAGACTGAGCTTTCCTGGTACTTGGGCCCATCAGTGTCTCTGCCGCAGCGCATCAATCCACCTTGACTGTCCCAGCTCCCCAGCTGCTTCTCCACACTGCTCCACAGTCCTCGTCTTAAAACACGGACAAGACCATGCCACTTCCGTTTGCAACACCCGTTAAGGACTCCCATTGCCTACAACTTAAGTCTAAACTCCTATCTGTGGACGATTTGTGCCACATTCTTTTCCAGCTTCTTCTCCACTGTCTTTCTCTGCACCTCATGTTCCAGCTCTCCCTGACTGCTCACCAGCCCCTGAGCATCACACTTCCCTTCTACTTGGCTTGGACATATTCCTCAGGCCAGACTCTCAACCCTCCTACTTTCCCCTTTACCCCAGTCCCACCGAGCCTTCAAGGTGAAGGTCAGGTGTGAAGGTCCTTGAGATGACATTCCCCTCTCTCACATCAGAAGCAATTACTCCTTTCTCAGTGTTGTTTCCATAGACAATTGTCAGTCCCTGCATGACAATGATTCCATTCCATAGAGCTTTATAAAATTGTTTGTTTGCCTGCTCCAGTAGATCACAAATGACATGAGGGCAAAAGAATGCATGTGTGGCCTTTGTGTGTGTGTGTGAGATCAGTCAATGTACTAGCCCTGCTTCTGACAGATATCAGGTATCTAAACATGTAAATAAATGGATCCCAAGGTGGATGGATGAAGTCAGCTCCTTTAAAAAAAAAAACAACAAAAAACTCAACACCAAGGTGCATTTTATGGCATTCCTTGACTAAGACTCAAGGATATACCTTGGATTTATCCATCTAAGAATTTCTCTGAGCAGCTCATACATTCAGCCCACAACATTTCCTGGGGTCATAAAGTTCACTAATAGTTGCCTATGCAGTTCTTTCTCTCCCTTGCTCCCTCTCCTCTCTATGTAAAATATTACTCCCTTCAAATTTCACAGGGGGTGTCCTAATTCCAGAATGCCAGTGTCTACTAAACAAGGATGGTTTTACTCACCTACATGTGAAAACAGAACCAGTATATTTAACAGAGCGTTGGCCTTTCTAGTTTGAAGAGTTCTGGCCTTTGAAGTATGCTTTTACACACCAGCATCTTATCTGTCCCTTTGAGCATTTCACTTGGCCCTTTCTGGAAATTCTGCAATTCTATGTAGACAAACTACACTCGATATTCTAGTTCTGTGGCTTTCTATAAAAGTAAGGGAATATTTTCTGTTTCAACTTCAATATCCTCTACCTAATGATTCCTACTGGGCTGAGCATGACCTCTGGGCTGGTGTGTTTAAGAGAAATTACAAGTCTCCTGGGTTGTGCCACATGTGAGGATTTACAAAATTGATGCCCATCATGCTGGGATCTTCCCCCCATAAATTCACTAGTTCACAGTTGCCCAGGATGACACTAATCTGTATGTATGCATGTGGATGTGTGTGTGCATGCATATGTGTGAGTTATAAGAACACAGCCACGGCCTTGAACTTTCTCATTCATAGTCATTCTTGTCATTTGCAGTCTTAATTATTTTACCATGTACTTCCTCCTACAGATCATTATAAAACTATGAGAGATCTCGATTTTCCACATGATCCACATGATTTCCAGGGAGCCCCATAGGTTCTGCATTTCCCGAGAGATGTGCTAGTTCTTTGTTTCTTATGTCTAAGTCAGTTTTCATGGATGACAAAGTATCCATTAGCTTCTACCAGGCAGTATTCCTTATTTATAAGATAATAACCACAGCTTGGCCATTTTCAGACAAACAGTAAAAGGAACATCAAGTGGTCGCACAGAGACAGGGACTAAAAGGCAGACAGAGTATCAAAGAGCCCAGAGACACCAAGTGCAGAGACCAAATACTGCTAAACACAAGTTGGAAAGGGCTCTGAATATTTGCCTGATTCAGCTGAAACACTCAAAACCAGCTTGCTCAGGTTCTTAAGGTAAAGATCAAGTGCTCTGGCTAGTAAGCCAATTGCTGCTCAAGGTGGATGGGTTATCGTTGCAAATGGCCAATTCAAAGTTCTGGTCCCTACATTTTCCTGTTTGCATGTCCCATTCACTAGGCTCCCCAGTCCGGGTTTCCAGCCATGACCCCAAGATCAAGAGTCGCATGTTCTACTGACTAAGCCAGCCAGGTGCCCCACGAGATGATTGTCTTAATTAAGAGAGGACATTCTACTTCTGGATCTGCCATATCTGAATGTGTTACCTTCACCAAATCACCTTATAAGCAAAATAAAAGAGGGTTGGGTTAGAAGCTCTAAGAGAAAGGAGCTACTTTATTTTTTTATTTTATTTTATTATTTTTTTAAGTAATCCCTATAGCCAACATGGGGCTGGAACTCACAACCTGGAGATCCAGAGTCACATGCTCTACCGACGGAGCCAGCCAGGTGCCTCAGAGCTACTTTAAATGAGTCTAAGTTTAATTTCTTCTAAACCGCAAGTAGATGCACTGGTGATTTTTTTTCTCACAATGCTTTCACTCCCAATGATTTGATTTAGCACCAGAGAGGGACGTGGAGCATAAGAAAGGACAGGGCCCAGCACGAGAGGAAGGAAATGGTTCAGATGGGAAAACTGTTACATTTAGAAGTGAGACTAAATCATGACCATCTTATAAGGATGGAAAAGTCTTGTGGATGACTCCTTTCTCTGGATCTATTCTCTCACAAACCGTTTTTATTGATGCGTCAATGTTTTCGTGGGGCCCAAGCGTCTTTGCCATCTTTCTTGGAACCGGATCACCTGACTGCTCCTCGGTGAAGCCTCTGTAACAGGCTGGTCTCGCACCAAGAAAAGCTTCTCAAAAATTCACCCAACCAAGAGGCAGGGCAGTCAACCCTTCAAGCCACGAGCTTTGGCCAGTAGGCAACGTGATGGCAAAACAAACTCTCCCACAGGGAAAAGAAAAACACTCATCTGGGATGTGAAGAAAGAAAAGACCACGGGCCGGGAACACGTGCTTCTATCAGATTCTCTGGAGCTTGGCTTTCCAAAGCCTACGGTCACACGTTTCTGTGGGATACATTTTTTTCTTTTTAAACTAAAAAATAGAAAATCGGTTTGGATAATTCTGTGGCACGGTATTTTCTAAATTCAAGTATTTCACTGGATAAAATGCTTCAATTCCTTTAGACACGGGCTCTCATTTTTCTGTTGTTTTTGCCAAATAGACAGATGGAAAGGATGTATCGTGTAAGAATCTAGGATTGGACACTGTGGGGTAGAAATGATGAATCAAAGCTTACGACTTGTTTTTGGCTTTCTGTGGTGCATTTTGGCAGCCTGCGTTACATGTGTCAGAGGCTGTCTGACTCTGCATGGTGCTGGTTGATGGGGGTGAAATTCTTCATGTGACGCAAAGATACAGGGGAAGTAACGATGGAAGCTGTTAAACATGAGTGAGAATGAGTGAAATGCAAAGATGAAAATAAGAACAGCAAGACGACGGCAATGAAAGAAAAAACAGAGCCCACATGATGTAGGAAAGCACATCGATCTTTCTGAACTGCCACGAGATGGAATGCATTTGTAATGATGAACAAAACCTCCTCCCTGTTATACGTTCTACCTTCACCAGAGAGTGTCCAATCAGCCTTCCTCTTCCTCTTCTACCCTTGCACTATTTATTCTATACAGAAATCGTCAAGAGGACACATTTGGCTTTAGAAAGCATGACACCTGCCCTCACTTTATGTGTTTAGATTCACAAGTGCGAAGAATCAAAGGGTTGCTTATTTCCTCAGGGTATTTTGTCTAGAGCCAAGGTCCTGGGTAGACGCCATGTCTCAAACATGGCTACCCAACCTGTCACACCAGCGTTCAGCATAGATCAGCTTTACCTGGACAGAGGTGTCATCCACACTCCTATTGTAAAGAATAAAGTTTGTTGTAATAACAGTGGTTATTTAAAAGTGGCTGTAAGAAGAGCAAGATTTAAAGAAACCAATAGCTAGGTACATTTAGTTACCTATTCAATTAGTTGGCCGTCATGGTTATGATTCATTATGCATTATGTGTCCTGATGACACTTGTAGCTTTTTTTCCCTCACCTACTTTATTTCACATGAGAGCCTGGGTTTGCCCGTACTCCACATTTAAGTCATTATGCTCTCCAGCAGAACCATGAGCAGGAGAAAATTGGCCCCTCTCCCATGTATCCCTCCTTGAGCCTTTTTTTTTTTTTTTAAATGAGGCAGAAACAAAAAAAGGATCACATTCATGTAAACAGTTGCATCTAAGCTAAGTGGCTTCTCTAGAACACCTAGTTTCACAGTTGCTCCTTCTCCAATGGGAATGGAGCGATTCTGCCCTGGCTCCTTTCATGAAGAAATAATAAGCCTCATTGAAATACTGTCATTGTGGTCTATGACTTGTTGAAATATGCACACAATGGACAGTTAGTGGAGGATCCATCAGCAAAGGCCTTAGCAAAGAACTTAGATTTAATTGCTTTTGCAGAGGTCCTTTCGAAAAAAGCTGATTTTTAAGAATCACGAAGTACCGGGCGCCTGGGTGGCTCGGTTGGGCGACTGCCTTCGGCTCAGGTCATGATCCTGGAGTCCCGGGATCGAGTCCCATGTTGGGCTCCTTGCTCAGCAGGGGGTCTGCTTCTCCCTCTGATCCTCCCCCCTCTCATGTGCTCTCTCTCTCTCATTCTCTCTCTCAAATAAATAAATAAAATCTTTAAAAAAAAAAAAAGAATCACGAAGTACCTTATTCTAAAAACAAACACGCTTACTGAGGTTTTAACATAGAGATGGAAGGTAGTTTTACTATAAAACTCAACTCTGAATAGGGAATTACTGATGCAGACACTGGCAGGACACTTGTCTGTCGCAGATGAGCACTGTGGGCCAGTGTCCTTGACAGAACTCCTCTAGTTCTGGAAAATGATTCCCTGGGGGGAGTTTTCATAGTTATCTTCAGAGAAATGAAATACCAAAACTTCATGTTATTCTGCTTTCTCTCCTTTGCATAACGTGTGACTAAACACTGAGGAGAGACATTCTGGCAGGAAACAGACGGATACACAAGTCCGTGCATCCACATCTTAGATGGCACCATATTGTTGGCATGCTGCCATTGAAAGCCCAGAACGTGGGTCCGGACTCTCCCATGAAATAAGCTCTCCCGATGAGGCCCAACACTTACACAAGCAGGTCCTCTCTGTGATAGAAGCTATTCTAAGGTTACAATGTGATTCTTGATCACCTTCATTCTAGTACGCTTATTTTTGCCATAGAGAGAGCCACTGTCCATGCAAACTCTCATTAACTTCCTGCAACCGGGTTAAAATAAACTAAGCCTAATCTCCAAAAAAACTTGCAACTCAGTAGAGAACATCCCTGGGAGATATGTGCCCACATATTTTGGGCCAAGCAATGTGGTATAAATTGAGAACACCCCACTCCTATAGAAACAGCTAAGACTAGGGAGATCCAATATTTTGGGAATAAGCTTTCTGTAAAGTTTTAGGCCAGTTTTTACACTTTGGTTGTAAATATGATAAAATGTCTACATGTTGTAACAGTAATATGCAACCAACTTTCTAAATAAGAATGAACTTCAATTCTAACCATACATTTTACATTAGCCTGCTTGAAGTAGTGTTTCTTTAGTTGGGATGAAATAAGAATTTACTATGTATCATTACAAAAGAAAATTGTCCTAAAGTTTAACACATGAGCTTTCTATGCAACTTGGTGATTGCTTTGTTAAAGAAGAAAGTTATTCTGACACTCGTTAAAACAACAAGGAAGACTTTACTCAGGACTATTGCAATAGGGGATCAACACTATCGCAATGGGGATAGAGAGATCAAGTTCAACTCTGAATACAAGAAGGACGAGTGGAGCTTTACAGCCAATGAGCAGAGTGAGGGGGTCTGTGGATGATATCAAGGGTGGGGAGATTCTTGTTAAAGGCAGGGCAGGCACTTACCCACATCAAGGGTGGGGAACGAGGAGGGTGATAGATTTCCAGGGCGATCAGATATCAAGAGTGGGGGATTCTCTCTAAACTGACATAGCAGGATTCTTTGCTAAAGGCAGGTGAAGCAAGGACAGACATGGAAGGTCAGGGTCGAGGCCCAGGTTGAGAAACAGGGCTAACTACAATTTGGTTAATGAGAGAATCTTTGTCAGTTTCTACCATACAAAAAATTTAAGTTATTAAACTTCAAAAGCATGTAAAGACATTATGAGAGTCAACATCAAGAGGATAGTAGATTTATGGGTTTGTAGAGACATTCGAAATTAATTCTGAGCATATGCCTCTACTACGAATCCCTTGAGGATAATAATCCAGCAAAACCTCCATCTCCAATCCACATTAATAAACTCCAAGTTCATAGCTTCTTAGAATGAGGGCCATCTGGTTGGCAGCACCTCTTTTAATTGGCCACAAAGACAGAGCTTGTTATCACCTCCCTTAGAATTACAGTAACAGCTCTTATACTCTGAAAATGGAATGGCATAAAATAGCCCATAATGTAGAGGAAGCATCGAGGGTGGAAAATCACCACACATAAAGACTCTGTGACTGGTTCCGGTTATGAGTTAACACTAATCGTTTCTGGTAATTAGGGCTTATAGTTGCTATAAGTGAGGTCTTTCAAGCATTTGGAATGGCATTAATGTGTCATTCTCCCACTGACTGTACCAAGCGAAAACATACGCATTCATTAAGCAGAAATTCCACGTTTTTTTAGGGGGGAAGAAGCCCAACACAATAAAAACAACCATTAGCTGAAAAGTAATGTGATAACTAAAGAAAGCATTGAGACTATAACTGGAGTCTTTAATTCTTCCATATGGCATCGTGTAGCTATGGCAACAGCAGACCCAGATACATGTGTGCAAACAGGAATCCTTTAGGTTAAGGCTCTATGATGTTGAATTTTAATTTCCTTTAGGAAATGACTAACATTAGATCAGTGGGTCTTTTTTTTTTTTTTTTTTTTTTTCCATCAAAACAAAGTCAACTCTGCTATGGAGCAGCATTTGACCTGTACAAATAAACAATTCAGAAGTAAAGTTATGTTTTCCAGAACTTCTTGTCAACATTTTCCCTTTCATGAACTGACATTTCATTTTCTCCAAATGAGCAGACATTTCTCATGATCTCTTTCTGCCTCCTACCCAAAGTGGCAACCAAACCATTAGCAGACTTACTGCATGAAAACACCAGGCCTGGGCTCTCCAGTTAACAACTGCTGGCCGTATGTGGCCCCTGAGCATTTGACATGTGGCCAGTCTGAACTGAGATGTAACATATGTGTAAAATACACACTGGATTTCAAAGATTTAGTGCAACAACAAAAAAGAAGAAGTCTCTCATTAATGACTTTATTTTGATTATATGTTGAAATGATAGCATTTTAGGTATAGTAGGTTAAGTAAAATATACAAAAATTATCTTCACCTATTTATATTTTATACCTTTTAAATGAGGCTACTAGATAATTTTAAGTTGCATATGTGGCTCCTATTACATTTGTGTTCGATGGTGCTGCATTAGACAGTTCTTTGGGGGAGGCTGTTTTTTCCTAGCCATCTGAACAGAATGAGTATTTCACACTTCAGAAATAGCCTACCAGCAGAATCACATAATGACCCTACAATGGGCCCATCTGCCCTGCTACTGATTTAACTCTGTTATGTAATCTTTCTACTGTATATAAAAAGGTAGTGGCCTTCCATTTTTTTCCCATGACATACAGCATGTATTCAGAAGCAATGCTAACCACAACAGTCAAAAGTCTGCTAATAAACAACAGAAATTTCATGACCACAAATCTGCAAATCCCAGAAACACATGAAAACCACTTTTGCCCTCTTCTTGCGCCTTAAGTACCTGCCACTAAATGCCACTAATACTGTATTAATTTGAGGTTGTCTGGGCTTGGTAATATTCAAGTACACTATTATGAAATTTTATAACACTAAATGAAACCAAACTTTCAACTGCACTTGTGACATTGACTGTATTTGCTGTAAAGGGCAAAGTATGAATTTGAGAGATAAATGCAAACAGTCGCCTGGGTTGTCAGAAAGCTGAATCTGTATTGCTATTTTACACTTACATTATAAGAAAATAACTTCGGTTGATTTATTTCATTGGTCCTAAATGCTTTGAACTGTGATTCATTCACGATCATTTGAATGAATGTCAGTGAGTCTATCTCTCAGAACATCAGGAATAACAACAGCAATGACTAAAAGTAAAAATAATTCAAAAAAGAAGAGAGGTGCTATTTAAAGAGAATTTGCTGTGGAAGTGAACACTTTCCAACGTTACATGGCAAGAAAAAATCATAGCATGGAGTTGGAGTGGAAGATCCTCCTGCAAATAACTCAGGAACTAGAGGACCAAGAGAGGAAAAGTGAGCTATTTTCAAGCCAGCTAGAGATCAAAACTAACAAATGACTTTCAAGTTCATAGCCTCTGACGCATAAGAGGTCATTTCCACATTTAAACTTTCCTTTTTTCCTGTACTGCCACCGCCCAGATAAACAGGCAGCAGACAGAAACCCACTGAACAAGTAGGTGGTAGCTAGAATATCCTATACTGACGAAGAGACTGCAGAATCTCCAGGCAGCCTTGACTGAAGGAAAACACATCTTGGTTACTAGGCTGAGATGATCTATTTTCAGCAGCAGAACCATCCTTCCTTAAAAGAGGGGGAAAAATGGGTTCTGATGAATAGAAATAGGAAAAAATTAAAAAGTGATGGGAAATTGACTCCCCCCTCTCCGGATTTCTTATTGGGGTGGGGAGAGAATTAGAGCCAGGTAGACTTAGCCTGGAGATGGTTTGCTGTTCAGCAATCCAAACCCCAAGTGGACTAGAAGCCCTGAGGGGTGATTTGTCCAAGAGTGCCGATATTAAAAAGTGGTTTCTTATTAATGTTAAAACTGGACTGCGTTTGAGTTGGGAAAGGAATGAGAATGTGTGTCCATGGCCGTGCAATCTAAAACACAACAGCCCCATGTGCCATAGAACCAAAAATACCCTTGATATTAGCTCATGGGATGAGGACAACTGTGGTATGGTGTTCATTATAAAAATAAGCAGTCATTTCCAAACCACGCCAGCTAATAAACACAATGAAAAGTCCTGTGGTTTGTAAGGTCATGTAATCAACTGATATGAGGGACTGCTGATACTCTTGGACCCTGATATGTTACAAAAGGGTCCCCCAGAATGAGGTCCCAAGTCCTAAGTCCCTACTAAATCACTAGTATTACAGCCTGAGAAGGTGGCCTTGGATACTTTCATTTTCTGCCTAGCCCCTCATTCGAGCCTAGCCTGTGCATTCAACTCTGTGACCCATGGCTGTGGTTCCACACCCCACAGTGGGGAGCAGTGTCATTCTCAACTCAATGAAAATGACTTTGAAGAACAAATGTGATCAGGAATGTTTTCATTTTGCACAGTGGAAAATGCTTTGAGATCTAGAGATGAAAAGCATAGGAATATCCCGTTAGCAACGGACCAATTGATGGTGAGCCTAATTTCTTATGTTTTTATAAAACCCAAACAAGGCAGCAATGAAAAAACAAAAACAAAAACAAAAACAAACAACACTAATGACCAGAGAGCCAAATATTCAGGAGTAGGTGCTTTCCTCATGTGACTGCCATACTGAGTCTTTTCAAAAGGCAGATGAGGCCACGAGCGACTGGGCAAACGCCCAACTGTCTTGTAGCTTGGCCAAAAATGTTGAAGTAGATACGCCGGCGTAGAGACATTCTAATTACTCAGCTATTCCGTGGCCTATCAAAACCCTTTGTACTATGACACATCTGCTGCTTCCATCTGACATCTGTTTAAATCTCAACTTTTCGTTGCTTTTACAAACATATCTTAGTCCCATAGAGAAAACTGAAATCCATGGAATTGATAAAAATGGCAGGGAGCTGACTCATTTTCACTGGTCAGGCAGAATCTCTTAAGGAAACAAGCACCTCACTCAAAAATCGCTCTGTACACTGTCCACCCACAAGGGCTCACAGAATTGTGATTTTATTTTTTTTTCTCTAGATGCTATACTCAAAAGGTTAAAGCACACACACCAGTGACATCAGGTTGCTTAACCTCTACGATTAAAATATTAACTGCAGATCCAATAAATAAGGGACCCAACTGATTTTTTGAAAAATATCTGAACGGATATCAGATGTTAAGACACTAAAGCTGCTTTTCCAGACTAATGCAATGCACGCATGGTTAACCTGATAATAAACACAGCATGTTTAGCTAAGCAAATAAAGTAAAGCAAAGGATAAAGTACACACCAATGTGTGTTTTTCCATGCCCATGTGTATTACTTTTTCTTGACAAACCACTCAGATCATGACAAATTAATGGGTGCTGTATCAGATAGAGTGGATTAAGTCTGTTTGGCTGTGTGTCTGGATTCGGTCTCCTTAAGTAAAAAACAAGAGTTGACGACTATAAATTCACTCTTTATCAAATTTTGTCCTGTTATGGATTAAAGGGCTATAGGAAAAGACAAACCAGCAATTTTGTTGATCTCTGTTAATCTTGTGATTCTTCAATTCATATATATATTTTTTCATTTGGATTAACAGCTTCTCTGAAATCAGTTTATTCACCCATTGAATGTGGACAGTTCTGGTACCTACCTCCTAAGGGCTACGGTGGGGATTAAATAAAGTAATTTCATCTTATTAATTAAGATGAAATAAGCACATAAAGTGCTTAGTATTTTGGTATACAGTAAATGCTCCATAGGTGTTAGCCTTTATTACTGTCTTATTCAAAAATGAGTAAAAGCTGAAGTTTTGTGTGAACATTAGTTTTTGAGTGTTGCTCATCAAGAGAGATTTCCCCATTAATTATTAAAATTTTTTTTTTAATTTTTAATTTTTATTTTTTTAATCAACATATTATGTATTATTTGTTTCAGGGGTACAGGTCTATGGTTCATCAGTCTTACACAATTCACGGTGCTCACCATAGCACACACCCTCCCCAATGTCCATCACCCAGCCACCCCATCCCTCCCACCCCCCTCCACTCCAGCGATTATTAAAAAATGTTTATGCTTCATGGGAAAGCTATAAACCAAAAGTCAAACCAAAGCCAAAATCATCCATTTACTATTGGTTTATCCATGTTCAGACCAATATCCATGTTCTTCTCTGCTTCCTGGGCACACAGCTAAACTACATTTCCCAGTTTCCTCTGTACTTAGGTGGGACCATGTGACCAATTCTGGCCAATGAAATGTAAGAGAAGTAATTACTGTGTAATGAAGCCAATGTAATGTGGGAGAAGGTCTGGTTCCTGAGAATTCCTGAGCAAACAAACCTTCTCTTCCCTGTCCTGCCATCTGAATGCTGAAAATCAGTGAAACACTCAGAGACCCTAGCATATGGTGGAACTACTATATGCAAGGAACCTAGATTCCTGGATCTGCATGGAGCAGAGCTACCTCATTGACAGGGTCTGTGGCACAAACAAGAAAGGAACTTTTACTGAGCTAAGTGACTGAGATGTCAGCATTGTTTGCTCGGGCAGTGAGCAGGCCCTAATCCGTGCTTTTTCCTTCCTGCAGACATGACTCTAACACATTTTAGTAACAATAATAGCTAATATTTTTACCTTGTGCCAAACAGTATTCTAAATGCTTTACATATAGTAAATACATAGTAAATACTTTACATATAGTAGCTCTTTAAATTCTCTCAACAACCCTATGATCCAGGTTCTTTTTTCAGATAAGGAAAGTGGAAGGACAGCCAAGATAAGTTGGTGAACTGGTGCAAAATGGCAGTCTAGTTGCAGAGTTGGTATTCTCAACCACTAGTCTGCACTGCCTTTTCAATATAAATGCAGCATATCACACATACACCTTTGGGATTATTCACCTGCATGTTATGTAGGGTCCATCCAGGCATAGTTGAGAAAAAGGCTGGTTGTCAAAAAAGGCCCTCTCAGCTTCCTTCTGTAGCTCATCCCACTTCCCAGGCCTCCCAATTTAAGGATCCTATCTGGCACAGTCCATGCATTCTCTGACCATTGTTTTAATTCTCCTTGTATCAGAACTTCTCTTGTTCCAGGACTTACTTTTCTTGGGATCCTGTTCACTGAGAGTTGATCATTTGGCAAGTTGATGCATTACATCATGGTTCTCCTCCCCTCAGATTATCTTTTTATTGTAATGGAGATTTGAACAGAGGCCTTCAGGAGACAATGCCATAATCTGAAATGGTCATTTGATTGCTGACAGTTTCCAAACCTGTCCAGGTAGGTGAAGGACCCGTATTTGTTTGGATAAAGAGCAGTACTCTGCAAACTTCAGATCATAGCCCGGGGGCCCATTCTAGCATGGGATAAAGCATATTAACTACAGACAAACTACAAAACATGTCCCCTTGTTTCTAGGCATGTCGACAACACCTTCCTTTAAGAACTGCTATCTATTTTATGCCAATTAGAGAAAGCAATCATGGTAACCTTATCACACAATTAGACATAAAGCTGTCCATGACAGGTTGGCTTGGATACCACCCATGGATGTGTTATGAAAAACAAGCTTGTCTTTACTCTACTGCAGTTCTTTGGGCCATACCATAAAATAAAACCCATCAATAATGTGCCCTCTCATAAGGATCTCATTATAGGGAAATTTACTTGTGAAATTATTTCATAGCTCAAACTCTAGCCATGCTATAGGAAAATATCAGTTTATCAAAATAAGGTGCATCCCCTGCATTGTATCCAAATCAGAGGTAAAAGACCAAGCTAGCAAATGACTTTGCCCAAGTCAAATGTACCTACCTTTAAGGTCTGAATTACTCAAGGGAATTCCTTGTAGGACAATCATTCAGAAGAAACAATATCGAAGCATGGTCCTTCACTACAGCTTTAGTTAATTGATGACTCTTATTGTATATTATAAAGAAGAGAAATAACAGAATCTAGAATTTGTTTAGTATCAGGCTCTGTCCTGAGCACCAGCACATGTTTTCTCTAGTCAAACATTCACTATGACCCTATGAAAAATGTTTTATTCTCAGTCCTTTACCGAGGAGAAGGCAGGCTGGGTGGAGCTGAGTGAGTTAACCACATCCTTCGTAAGTGGCCAAGCCAGTACTTGAACGCACCTTAATTCTTCAGTATTTTATTTTATTTTTTTAGGGAGGGAGAGAATCTTAAGCAGGCTCTGCAGGGCTCCATCTCATAACCCTGAGATCATGACCTTAGCCGAAATCAAGAGTCGGACGCTTAACTGACTGAGCCACCCAGCTCCCCAATTCTTCCAGCATTTTTAACTACCACTATGATACTCTGTAAAACCTCTGTTCTCCTTCCTCAATCTTGGCGGTCAGATTTCTAGAAATAACTTAAATAATCAAAAGCGAAACATACTACAGAGTTAGAATTCAGCTTCTAGTGAAAAATGTCAAAGTTCTACAAACAATACTGCCTCCTCTCTGAGATACAGGAGAAAAGTGTCAAACAAACTACCGCATGCTTAGGAAGAACGTATTTGGGCATGTTGCCTGTCCTTGTGCAGCAAATCAGCAGGAATGCCTGACACACGATCTAGAATCTTCTTCTGCCAGGCTAGTGCTGGGCAACCATTATACATCATGCATGTCTCACGAATCAGTCTTTGAAAAAAACCTCCTCGCAAAATCAAATCACACAGAAAGAGTTGTGGCACATTTCTCGTGTTTCAGGCAGAGAGCTGAGACAAATGGAGGCTGTTTTCCCGTCCTCAGGATATATAAAAGAGGTCATACTGAGGTAAGTACCGTGTCTTCATCGAAGTTCATGAATTCGCTCCTAATTGAATAATAACTTCAAGAAAATATCAACTTCGCCTCTAAAATGATCCTTCACGATCTTAGCACCATGTTATATAAAGCAGGAAATTATGAATGCTTCATTCCCGGTCCTGGTTTTGCAATACTTGGAAAAGGCACCTGTCTATTCTTTATCTGTAGGATGGATGCAAGGATGAATTAATGTGAGGAAAGTACTGTGTTTTAGGTTGAAAAACACCTCATTATAGGTCTCATTAAATCACCCTGACAGACTAAATACATCCTTAAGGATAACTACTAAGCATGTTCTTAAAAATGGGTACAGGAAGCAGGACTGTGAGGCAGGAGTTTTCTGTATTTGAGACTGCCCTTCCAAACCTTCGAAACCTGTTGTGCCTGGGGTTGGTTGGGCGATCACGTTTTCCTCACACGGTGCCATATCACACTGAGGACACATCCCTTGCGGCTAGCCCCCAGTGCTGGCACTGCCCCTGGCCTGGTCACACCCACCCACCCAGACCGGAATAACCGAAGGTGGGGACCGCACAAATGGGAGGGTGAGGAACGCACAGCCCCCATGCGGAGTGAAGAGGCTAAGTCACACATGCCACGGGGCCAGTGGGGCGGGGAGTGGCCGGAAAGACATCCCCTGATGGCTCGGGATATTTAAATGTTGTGGGAGTGGGAGTGTTGGGGAGGAGTGTTGTGGGGGAGCAGGGGGGCATATACAACCTTGGGGATAAAAAAGCAACGTTGCTAAACCTAAAAATAATTTGGTCCTAATGGACAGATCACAACAAAAGCAAATGCAAACACGGCAGCAAAGGGCTATTGAAGATCCCAGGGCTGTAGGTCTGTTTTCTCAAACCGCCTGGCCCCTGCCTTCAGCTGGCCCTGCCTATGGAACAGGGCATTTGGTTCGCCATTTCACCCCACACGTAGCCTGGCCCTTGGCGCTGGGAAGGCACCAGCCGTCCTGGTGTGCCTGGGACCCACCTGGGTTAGCACTCCAAGTCCCAGATCCCCAGAAACCCTGCAGTCGTGGGCAAACTGGGTCAGTTGGCTACTCTATAGATCTCTCATGTTGGATCTTTTTTCTGCCTTAATGGGGAGGTGGTTCCATTTGTTCTTTTTTCTCTTTTTCTTTTTCTTTTAAAGGACAACACTTTTAGGTGACATAACTGTTTTTTGATCAGTAGAATATTGAAACTGTAATTTTGAAGGTTCCAAATGCTGCACCACACGTAAAGTGACAAATCCATACATGTAAAACTGTTCTTAAAGTCATATAAGGCGACCTCTTGTGCATTTTTTTCTTACATTGAGGTACACTATTTAAAAGTATTATTGATGGTACATTTAAAAGCAGTATTCTTTCAACTCAAATTTGCACAAAGCTTTATAAGCTGTAGTTGGAGAGAACTCCTCCTATGGACTGTTAGCCCTGGGAAGCCACTGAGCCAGGCTGTGGCCACCCATGTGGCTCTGGGCCCCTGGGGGGAGGACGAGGCAGACACCAACAGAACTCATGGCTAACCCCCATGAGCAGTCTCCCCTTACCAATACCTGACCCCACCCCTTCTCCATTCTCCTTCATGAAATGCCAACTTCTTGTTTCGCTTGCTCTCTGGAGGGACAGGAAAACACCCAAGGACCAATCAGACTCAAGCAGAGTGGCATGCAAGGAAGGACCACAACTTCTTCCATCTAGCATACCATAGCTTGGCCCATCTGGCAGTGAAACACCTGGAATGCTTCACCAGGAGTTTGCCTCGCCAGGGTCCCGCTGTGATCCCAGGCTGCCTGCTTGATGGTGTTCTTTCATTCAACTTACTGCTTCGGGATTCTGGACACACAGTGTGAGGCTGCCTGGGTTTTCTCATTGGTTATCTGCTGATTTTGAAGTCATAGAACCCTATTTCTTTCCATGGGTGTTTCTAGATGCCAAGCATTTGGGGGAGGGAGGTTGGGAGGGGTACAAGGACAGCTCTTGGCTGGGCTACAAGCATGGCTTTCACTAGCTGGGTTGTGATGCCCAACTCAGAAACCTCAGAGAGACAGGGGGCTCCAGAAAGAAGGGTGTGGAAACTATCTATGTTCCCACTAGCTGTTTTCATTATTATTATTTTGGCCACTCTTAATTACGTCACTAAATGTCTCATTAAAAAAAAAGGACTTTTCTTGCTTGTCACATGTCCTCACTTTGCTATATATAGTTCAGCTCATTTACTGCTGGCTCAAGGCACTAGGATGGTATATGCTAAGATGTGCCTCGAAGACATTTCCAGGATCCCCTTTTCCCATGCAGAATGCTGCCACAATATTTACAGTCATGATTGCCATGTGCAAAGGGGTTCTCGTTCAAATGCCTGCATACCATCCTCCTCCGAGAAATCCTACACTATAGGAAACCATCCTTATTGTCAACCCAACATTGCCCAAATGTACTTGATCACGTGGTCCAATCTGCACCTAAACCCTATTATCCTACAGCAGATTTTGGGAAACTTGCTCAACTAAGGTATTCACAGAATTGAAAACAGTCTCTTTTCCTCAACTAGACTATGAATCTTGCTAATTGAGGAGAAGTGGTTAGCAAACCATGGACTATTTCCCACATACTAATCTTTTTCATCAACAAGTTAAATTCTGAAGAAAGATAAGGAGGAGGGTAACACCTTTAAGGAACAAAGCTTAATCATTTATAAAAGATATTTTGCTTTTAAAACCTACCCTAAATTTTGAGGGGGGAAAAATCCTTGCTCAGCAAAGCATCCAATTCTCTACCAGAATTTTCCAACAGCTCATAATACCAACAGGAGGGCACAGCTCTACTCCGCATTACAGTGGAAATTCCTGGCAGCTCCCTTCCAAGAAAAGCAAGTTTTAGATCAAGAACCTCCAAATATTGATATTTTCTGGTCTGAAAATCATACTAAGAAATCAATCTTTAAGCAGTTACCTTTCCAAAACAGAACATAATAAAAAAACTAAAAATGTAACAAAAACGACTTAGAAGTTATTAAAAGGTTGCTGCCACAGACATAAATTTATTGTCTCAGTGGAAATTCTGACAGTTTTCCATGTGTAAATAAGTATTATTTCCACTGTTGTGCTTTGTTATAAGGTCCCCAAAATAGTTGCAACGAAGGAAAAAAAACTTCTAGGTTATAAATAAGCATATCCTTTCCAAAAAAATTCAATAACAAAAGTCAACTATCAAATTGCTAGTTAATGGCTTGAGGGGTAGTTACACACAGAGGGAAAAGTCAAAATAAACAGATTATAGTAAGTAAATAGGCAGATTTGTGGAAGCATTCGAGTCATCTAGAAAACACACTATGAGAATTAAAAACAAATTCCAATAGATTTATTTAAAACTGGTGCAAGAGGCGTTGGACTCTTGATCTCAGCTCAGGTGTTGATCTCAGGGTTGTGAGTTCAAGCCCTGCCTACTTAAAAACAAAAAACAAAAAACAGGGCTCAAGAGGAGTTGGAGGTGGTAACATTCCAACAAAAGTTAAAGTGAATTTTAATTACTCTTCCTGTTTTAGGTTCCTAGCTTTAAAATGGGGATAAGGATCTAGGTTCCACTGGGAGAGCAATGAAAAATTCGGGAAGAATATGACTATCGAGATACTGGAAATACACCAACACCTACTAACCTTTCTGCAAGGAGAAATTTTACTAGTTAAGATTACTTCCAGCCTGCCTTCCAAATGACAAAATATATCTCGCTACAGTGGAATGGGTAAGTAGCCAGAGACAATTTCTGGGTGCTTAATACTTCCAACCTTGATGTAATCCCACTGATGCTTTGGTGGGCCCCTAGCTTGGCCAACCTGATACGGAGGCTCCAGTAACCTGCACTCTTATTCCTGGGACTCTGATGGATTGGCAGGGCAGCAAGCAGAAAGTCCCTGAGGTCAGTGGCTCATGATAGATTGTATCTTCAAATGTCCTAGAGGCAGGTAAATACTCATTCCATTCTTAAATCACAGCGTAGCCATATATGTTGGAAGTTCTACCAGAGAAGAATTGGTTTGACGTGCTCATTAAAAATGAGGTCTCTTTCTTGATATTCTGACACCCTGGGCTCTCTAAATTAGCTCAGGTCTTGAAAGGGTTTATTTGTGGACAGAGGCGTTAGCTCTTCATGCTAATAGGTAACGGTTAAAACCAAGCTCTTACCTACTAAACTTAGACAGCTTGTTGAGCTGTTAGAAATGCCAATCTTTTTTTTTTTTTCAGTGAGGGAAAGAATGGGAGTGGGGGACCAGAGGGAGAGACAGAATCTTAAGCAGGCTCCACCCCCAGTGTGGAGCTCGACATGTGGCTTGATCTCACCACCCTGAGACCATGACCTGAGCCAAAATCAAGAGTCGGATGTTTAACTGACTGAGCCACCCGGGTGCCCCAGAAATGCCAGTCTTTGTAACACCTGCAGCAAGGGAGGCTGAAGCAAGATTCTTGCTTGCTCTTTCCCTGGCCTTATGGATATATGGTCCCAGGACTGAGCCCCAGGGCTACAGGAGTAAGAGAGGGTGAGGATTACATTAAGAGTCAGGACTGAAAAGCTGCTGCACAAGCTTAAAAGAAAATGGTGATCTTTCCCAGAGCCTTTTCAAAGCAGCCCAGATATTACCCTTTGTGGACTGGCCTGTGTTGGGCCTGAGGGGGGCAAGCCCAACTGATCTGAGGCCCTGCCCAGCTCATCAAATATTAGGCAAGAAGAAAATGACCCGGTGCATATTTATATGTGCTGGTGGGTCATTCCTTCATCCATGTAACAGGAGTACTTTTGTGCGAAGGGACTATTAGGGGCTCTGCAGTCTTCCAACAACGCTCTAGCTTCTCTTTCCTGTATCAAAACTCTTTTCAGTAACACACCTCCTAAGAGTTGGCAGCAGGAAGGAATGAGGAGACCAGCAAGCACAGGCGTGGGCCTTCTGTGGGGCTCATGCTGACATGTGCTCCGTCCAGACCCGACCTGGCCTAAGTTCAGAACGTGGCTCCCCTTCCACAAAACTCACAAGCATCTCATAAGCAACTCTAAAGTGATTTTATATAAAATTTTAAAGTATGAGGCAAAAAGGCCTGATGTCATGGCAAAGGACACGAGCTCTCCTGTTGGCCTGTCGGCGCTGCTATCTGTCCCTGGACAAGCTAGCTGCCCCCTGCAACTTTAGTTTCCCCATCTGTAAAGATGACAGGCGCCGTCTCATAGGGCAGAGCGTCCATTTAAAATGCTGAGTCTATGCACAGTCCAGAGGAGGAGGCCCCCCATACACGGCGATGACTATTACTGTTACCATCGCTAATTACAGTGAAGGCAGGCTAGCTCAGTGGACACAGGGAAAAGGACTCTGTTGAGGGAAAACCCAGTTTTACTGCTGACTTAGTAGGGGATTTCTTGAGATTCTTAAAAAATGTAAAGGTCTATTGTGTGGTCTTGGGCAAGTCACTTACCCTCCCTATGTCTTCGTGTCCTCATTTGGAGAAAGAGAATCATAACAGGAGCTGCTTCATAGTGTTATTTAGCAGATTAATGAGTTAATATCCATAAAGGATTTAGAGCAGTTACCCAGAACACAGTCAGGACTAGATAACTTGTTTGTTGTTTTACCATCGTTAAGACAAAGAAAACACTGTTCTCAAATAAGTCAGCCAGAGTAGGAAAGAAAAGCCTATTTACTTCACTAACATTAATGAATCAAATAGTGTTGTGTTTTTTTTTTAAGATTTTATTTATTTATTTGACAGAGAGAGAGGTAGCGAGAGCAGGAACACAAGCAGGGGGAGTGGGAGAGGGAGAAGCAGGCTTCCCGCGGAGCAGGGAGCCCGATGTGGGGCTCCATCCCAGGACCCTGGGATCGTGACCCGAGCCGAAGGCAGACGCTTAATGACTGAGCCACCCAGGAGCCCCTCAAATAGTGTTATAATCTTTTGCTGCTAGTACAGTTAATTTTAATTTTTATGGTGATCTCTTTACAATAGGTTTTTTAAAACATATATATAATTCTGTATTTGTACAGAGTTGGTTAAATTTTAAGATGCTTCCAGATGTATTTTTAATTCTGTTAAGACTAAGAGACTCATGTTAAAAGAGACGAACGTGCACCTCTGGTTAATCATTAGAATAACTTGGGCAAGTCTGTGCCATTATAAAAGGGAGCCTGAGAAAAGTCTGACAGTCCATGGTCATGGTCAGCTCAGCACACGCTGAAATGCTTCTCAAGTCCAGGGCCACTGACTTTGAAAACCAGGCTCTTGATCCTTTGGATGGCTTGGTGTATTGGTGACAAAAACCCGCAGGAATCTGCACTCTCCCCTAACAGGTATCTCGTGCTGCTTGCCATCATTTAATTTCAAGCCTTCGGAAGATCCTGAAACACCCATACAGTGTTACTATGAATTTTTGGCTCGTGAGATTCTGGCAGATGCTCCTGTTGGCTGTGAATTACTTTTCCTGTTTGTCTTTCTGCTTATCCAGTCACCCTCTTTGTCTCCGGCCGGAATCATACTCGGGGGGCAATCCTGTCCATTTCCAGAGAGCCCAGAGCACCTTCCCTGGTGCAGGCGGGAGCTGCAGTCCCGGGAGGGCCCTCCCCTGCCTGAGGCCACAGGAGAGGAGACAGAGGGGATAGGCTCCAGCACAAACAACTGGTCCCTGAGGGGCTGTCTGCTTAATTCCAATGGGATTATGTTACTTGGCAGATGGTACTGTGCACACTTTCTGATAAAGGGCAGTTTAGAAACAGTTTATTCTTCCAATAAATCACTTAACGAACATAACAAAACACTCCACAGTGTGAATTTTCCTGCCAGTGTATACAAACTGCAGGTGTGCCCAGGCGAAAACCCAGCCAGATCCTTCCCAGCCCCTAAGGTGCGCACAGATGTTGGCCACAGAACAGGATCGCCATCCACGTCAAGACAAAGAAACAGCAAAGGCCTGAGCGCTGGGGTCTCGGGTGTTTGTAAACAACAGGAGAATCTCTTTGAGCAATAACTAATCATAAACTAATCTGCACAAAGATCCTTCAAGCGATTTTGACCTAGCTATCCAAATATATCTTCACTTCGCTTTTTTGAGCAAATTGAGCCTAGTGCCCTGTTCCTTTAACAGAGGGGGGAAAGGTCTTGAAAGTAAAGTGTGAGGATGTATCAGTGGGTTGCCATAGCAACTGCAGCCCGCACATTCTCTGCTTTCTTAGATTTCAACCTAAGGGCTCAACTGGGAAAGGTACCGACTTACTTTTCATTTCTGGAAAAGGAAAGATTATGCTCTTTCCTTCTAACCTTTAACAGAGAGAGTAGTGAGGGCAGGTAAAAAGGATGCTAACACAGATGAGTTGAAACTTCTTAACTCGGGGCACCTGGGTGGCTCAGTCGGTTAAGGGTCTGCCTTTGACTCAGGTTATGATTCCAGGGTCCTGGGATCGAGTCCCGCATCGGGCTCCCTGCTGGGGGGGGGGGGTCTGCTTCTCCCTGTTCCTCTGCTGCTCCCCCTGCTTGTGCTCTCTCTCTCTCTCTCTCAAATAAATAAATAAAAATCTTTATAAAAAAATAGAGGCTTTTTTAAAAAACCTTCTTAACTTGAATGTGCGTGCGCGTGCGCTCACACGCAGACACACACACACACACACACACACACCACACAGTTGTGGCTTGCTGTCTGTATACCAGCATATTCTGTAGCCTGAATTCTTCATATTGTATCAGTTAAGAACAAAAACCAGAGAATTCCTTTTTTTAAAAAAAATCTTTAGCATAAAAAAGAGCTTTCGTTCGGTTCTGTTTTCAAGGCTGGGGAGATTTTGATCAGTCTCCGAACTCCTATTACCCTCAGACTGAAATCCAGACTAGAAAATGCCAAGCCCCAGACTTTCCTTTTCCTAGAAGAAGCGACAAGACGCTGGACAACAGAATGAAAGCCCCAGTGGTGCTCACCGTGCAGGATCTTGTTCTCAATATTCTAATTCTGCAACATAAAGAGGACACTTTGTGCACTTTGTGGATGTCTGTGGGACCCAGCGTTTATTCTGCCCCGGGGCGGAATGTGAAGATGGGACATCTGCCATAAGAGGGAGGAACCCCTGCCTTGAGTGCCAAGCTCCATGTAACCAATCACAGACTGAACCAGAGAAAACGACCAATATCTGACCTTTTCTGTGATCTAACATAATAATGTCCAGGCTGGCCTTTTCCAAGACAGCTAGCCACACCCCTCCACGAATGCCACCAAAACCTTCTGAGAATAAGCAAGAGAATAGATGAGAAGTTGTTAAATTCTTTATTCTGGGGACTCTTGCCATATCAGTGATGGGTGGTAACATTTTGCTTTCATCCCAACCACATTCTCTATAAACTGGTTTGCTCAAAAAGAGATTCCAGCGCTCTCATTCCCACAAAGTGGAGCATCTGGCTAGAGCGAGGAATTCCCCCAACACTTTATGATAGTTTATTTTTTCCTCTTTCTGTATCCAAGATACACGGTTTAAAGATTTTTGAGAAGGAACATTATGTTACTCCAGCAGGGTGTATGTACCCAGCGTTTTCTATTTTGTCCTAGGACAGAACCACATGGAGAAGGTTGTTTCTGCCGTAATTTCCTAGGAAGGAGGCGAGAGTGAAACAAATCACAAACAAGGGTTGTTCTTCTCTGGATTCAGACCTCAGCCAAATTCTGATTTTTCTAACTGGGTTTTTACCATGCTGAATTTGGAATCTAATACTCTATTCATAAGGTAAATTGAGTTGTGCATTTTCTTGATTTGTGAGTTATTTTTTTATTACGTATCATTTCTTCTTTTATTTTCCTTGTTAAAATTTTAAATTAAAAGAATTTTGAAAACGGCTTTATAGAGGCATATTCAACATGCATATTTAAAGTATTCAATTCGATGTTCTGACGTATGTATACACCAGTGAAGATATCACCACACTCAAAACAAGCAATTCATCCAGCACCCCAAAAGTTTGCTCCTACCTCTTTTTCTTAATTGAGATATAACTGACATGCAACATTGTACCAGCTTCAGGTGTACAACATGATGATTTGATATATGTATATATTGTGAAATGATCACCACAATAAAGCCTGGCTCACATCCATCAGCACACATAGTTAACAAATTCTTTTTCTTGTGATGAGAACTTCTAAGGTCTACCCTCTTAGCAACCTTCAAGTATATGATACAGTATTTCCGACTCGAGTGTCACAGTTATTCTAATGGTTGCTTTAGTGGTCATGTTCAAGTAAAAGCAGATGCCAATGAATTTGCTGCCTAAGATGGTTTCTAGAAGAGACACATAATTTGATTTAGTAAGTACTACATTTTCAAGCTTCCTTCAAAATTCTGACTTATCAGGTTAAAGAAGTTCCCATCAGCTTTCTAATGATGCCCAGACAGGCTCATCAGAGTCTGTCCCTCAGAAAAAGGTGTTCTGACACCTGAAGACAGCCAAGGTGTGGGGCGCCTGGCTGGCTTGGTAGGTGGAGGGTGCAACTCTTGATCTTGGGGTTGTGAGTTCGAGCCCCACATTGGGTGTAGAGATTACTTAAAAATAATATCTTTAAGAAAAAGAAAAGACAGCCAAGGTGCATCCTGAAAGGTGACTCCAAGGACCTCTATGACAATGGACAGTGAAAGCAAGACAAGCGAGGCTCCCAGAAAAAACTCACAGCTGCTGCAAATTAGCATGTTTTTTGGTTTTATATAACTTGGCAGGCTAATACCTTAATCTTGAGTTTTTCTTCTTTACCCTCTAGCACGTATTGGGAACTCCCCTAAAAGTTTTATGGGAAAATGTATACGACGAATATGCTTAAGGATACTAGTTGTCACTATTGGTTTTATATTCATTAGGTAGAGTGGGGCAAACAAAATGTTTAGAGGGATGAAGAACTAACATACAAAGTTTTGTAAAAAAAAAAAAACAACAACAAAACAAAGGAAAATAGCAGGCCTCTTCCATCTGGACAAACAAGGGATCCAAGGGAAAATAATTAAAGCATAAAATTATGTGGTATTTCTTTTTTAAATTTTATTTTTTAGGTTGGGGTAAAATATGCGTAACATTCAATTTAGCATTTTAACGATTTTTGAAGTGTACAGCAGCATTAAGCACACACCACACTGTGGTGCAACCATCCTAAGGAACCAGCTCGGACTCACTCTGTGTAAGACAGGGTGGGGGGACTAAAGGGAGCCGCCCGTGCAGGCCTGCAGAGTACCAAAGCCGTTCGTTTGCAGCATCCTGAGAAAACGCTCAGCTGAGTTTCTAGGGCTGGACTTGCAACACGTGGCAGGGGCAGGGAGTGTGGGTCTTCTGTCTAGGCCACCTCCGATGAGAAACACTCAAGTGTCTCCTCCGTTCGCTCAGGGCTCATGAGCCACTACTGAGCAATCAGGTTACCACTGCATGGTGGTTTCCTTCCCTTTCCTCTCTCAGCAATAACGCCCAGAGCAGAATGTTCTGGACACGCAAGGCAGAATACATGGAGACCCCAGGACAACACACCCATTCTACCCAACCGTCTCCTATATTCGCACACTTTGTTCCACTGTGATTCCCTGCAGCACAGCAAAGAGCTTCAGGGTCTGCGGGCGTCTATATTGCGGCCAGAGTACTGAGCCATCAGAACCTTTGTAGACACTGCTCCCTGAGTCTGAAAACTGCCTTCGCCTCAGCAGAGACCCCGTCCCCTGGGCTCTTCAACTCCCCGACGGACGAGTCACTGTGGCTCTCGGTTTTCCACAACGCACTAGACTTCAATGAATGAAAGCCCCTCCCAGCAACTATGGGTTGGGGGGGGCACTGACCAAACAAGGGAAAAAGAGCCCATCTGATAGCAGCAGAGGAGTCCACGGAGTGAGAGCTGACTGACAGGCCCTGGGCAGAAGACTGAGCCCGAGGAAGAAGCAGGCAGGAGGAGGCTCAGGAGGAAGGCGGGTGCTTCTCCTGCTGCTGGGCTCCAGGAGCCCTCTGTCCCTCCCCCGACGTGTCCTGGCTCTTGGTCTCTGCATTGGGTAGGGGAGGACACAGGCCAGCACTGAAGGAGGACTAAGTAAAGAGGGGCAGTGAGGATGACCCACCGAGTTAATGCAGTTCCCACTTCCCAATCTGACAGCCCAGGCAGCACCTGTCAAACACTGTGGGCATGCATTTCACATGCTCCGGTAAGTACAACCACCATCCGCTTTGGACACCTACATGTGACCTTTCCTTTTTTAAAATTTTATTTATTTATTTACTTACTTACTTATTTAAGGTGGGGGAGGGGCAGAGGGAGAGGGAGAGAGAGAATCTTTAGCAGGCTGCATGCCCCCGCGGAGCCACTGCGGGGCTCAATCTCAGGACCCTGAGATCATGACCTGAGCCGAAATCAAGAGTCGGGTGCTCAACCAACGGAGCCACCCATGGGCCCCTAAATGTGACCTTCTCTTAAGGAACCTGATCCTTTTCTTTTACTCCTCTGAACCCACAAAGCAGGGATGAAGGGGAAGAATAGAGTGTTCTGGCATCATCTGCACCGTTCTGTCCTGGAGCCAAGTCCACATTCACATCCCTCACAAGAGGGAACGAGTCTCTTGGCTGCAGAGCAGAGCAACTTTATTAGCTGGGCTGCAGGCTTTGTCTCTCTCTGCCTCATGCCTTAGCTGCCCTGAATTTGGGTATTAACATAAAGGCCTTTTTCATTTGTTCATATTCCCACGGTTGGCCGTCTTGGGACGACTCTGATGTCGTTATGTTTCTCTCTACAGTCCATTCTTTCTTCATACCATAAGCAAACAGGCTCACTGGTTTCCTAAACACATGATTATGTCTCATGTGCCAAGCTGCGCTGACCTTAACTTCTGGCCTCAGGTGGTTCTAGCTGCATGTGCACTATCCCAGGGCTTTCGCCAGACTTCTTGGCCACCAGCTCAACAGCAGGAGCAAACCTCAATTTAGAAGAGGTCCTGTAGCCTGAAGACAGACAAGGCTGGTGCATTTCAAACGCCAGTCTTGCAAAATGAAGGGCTCTGCATCCAAGGCAGTGCACGCTCTCGGGGAGGCGGGGGTGGGGGGGTGGGGGGGCAGGAAACCAAACCACTCAGGGCACCGCGTTAGCCGAGAGCAGCAAAATCATGATTGGTATGACTTCCATCCACGCTGGGAGGGGAAAGGAGGTGCCTCAAAGCAAACGCTTCTGCGGCCAGTAAGGAACACAAAGATCACAGAAGGGGAAAAGGGCAGTTGGCGATTTTGAAATCACATCTCCTCGGCTGCCACCGTTGAGTAAGCAAGTGCTGTGCATGAGGAGGCCCTGAAGGGGGGTGAGGAAGGTGCCCTGCAATCCTGTGAGGGCGGCATGCTTCGGCAGAGAGAAGCAGCAAGTTCACAGGGTGCTGCTCAGTGAACCAAAAGGTTGCAATCAAGGAGGGTATATCAAGGGCTTCATCTGTCCTCCCGGGAAGCACCTCTGTGCAGGGCCGGTCCTATCATTTCTGCCGGCCTTTGGCTCCGCACCGCACACCGCCGGCGCGGGGCCGGCCCACCGCTCAGGCTGCCCGCACGGCTGGGCCGGCAGTGGGAGTCTATTTATTTGGTGCCTATAGATACGGACCCAGTCTTCCTGACAATCTTGACATAAAGAGAGGTTCTCCGACTCAATATGGGAGGACCCTATGCCTTCCAGTGACCACCGCTCGTGATGAGACCCCATGGAAAACGACAGTCGAAAATTCAGTAAGGGTTTTAATTTCCTTTCCTAAGTTTTACATTCTGTTCAGTGAAGAAGAAAGACCTCGAGTGTTATTATTGTGCTAAAGCAGGAGTAGGAAGGAAACGATATTATAAGGAGAGGTAAGTTATAAATTATTTTAATGATCCGTTGGCGGGGGCGGGGTTGGGGTTCATCTCCCTTGACTTTCCCCCTCATCCCCTCCCCCTCCCCACCAAAAATTCAAAAAGCGAGCAAATAAATAGAAATTCCTCAGAGGGGAGATAAAAGAAGAAAAATGCTTTTACGCCCAGGAGCTGTCCACCCCTGGAAAAAAACAACAGCACAGGCATAAAAAGGCTATTTCTGCATTTTGGAAAACCACACAAGATGCAGACTATACAAGCCTAGAGTCCCTACAAGATTAATTGTACCGTACTCCCATCCAGTCTGGTCGCGAGCTCTAATTTCAAAGTCCCCACTACTAGCTTATGGCAAATTCATGCTCTACCTTCTAAGATTTTCTTCCTTTCTTTCTCTTTAAAACTGAATGCCATCCAATTAAAAAAAAAAGAGAGAGAAAAACTGGCTTATTTCAAACAACCTATAAATATTTTATACTATGTTAAGGGAAACCTCAAATAACACAAAACTATCAAAATGTTGCCACGGTTATGTAATCAATGATTTAATAAGCTCAAAAGAGAAATAACTACAAACAAGTACACATCACAGCTCTGGGTTGAGGAGGACAGGGTTTTAATTTACAATACAGTGCTGTGTTTTAAAAACACACGACTCTCATTTCTATGCTTCCCCCTCTGGACTTACCTGTCAAGCTGAGTTGCTAAGGAACTGGCATATACTAGAGATCGGATTTCTTCTTTGTAAACTTGGTGTGGCGGGTACGTCCCAAGTGCATTTTCTTTTCCACCGTCTCATTTGGATTTTGGATAGGGAAAGCACTCTAGTTCTATTTTTAACCATATTCTCTCGTTTTGTGTCACGGGAAGTGATGTAACCCATTCAGAATCCCTAAAGCAAAGGACTTTCCCCTCCTACAATGTTGATGATACATAGATAGTTTATAAAACTATTTATTGAAATAAATAAAACCATTTGCACAGGAAATTATTACAGGTTATCAGGTGATATATTCGATGGAGGGAGGGAAGATGGGCTTAATAGCAATATTGTTTGCTATCAGATTAATATTACTTCAGTGTTACTTTCTGCTAGGGTCCCATGCTGTGACATGTAATATAATATTGTCCCTGCTGTGACATAGAATATGGAGCATTAAAAGCTTGTTGGTTTGGCTGCAGCCCATTCTCACCACAAAAAGTCCAGCGTGCATAATGCTCTTTACTAGGAGGCAACAGCTAACATGGTAAGTGCTTCTGGCCACGGTTGCTCTGCACATCGGGGTCTGTCCAGGCTCACCCTAACTGTAGTTGTGCAGGGTGACTCCTCTGCCCCAGATGGATATGCATACTTGCCAATCAGACAAGACTGGCATCCTTTAAGAGACTGCTTTGATGGTCATCTGGATGTGTACCCCTACAGGGAAGCTTGTCTTGGGGGACTTCCGGGGCTGAAGGTGAGGGCCATTAACCAGGAGTGGCCCGCGGGGTGGGGACTCCCGAGCATCCTTCCCCACCTGCTGGGTTAAGACCGCCTCACTAGGCAGCACCCCGTAGTACTCAAATTACCCTGACTTCTTCCCTCAGGCGAAAAAACCTCACACAAAAGGGCATGTTTTGGCATGTTTTCTTTCACCAGAAAATGCTTCTTATCCCAAACACAAGCATAACTGTTTCTCAAGGTAGTCGGCCTCATTGGCATCTACGTGAAGACCAGTCGGTGAACCCGAGTATCAAGTCCATGCCTCTGGTCACTCCCTCCCTGACGTGGGGCCAGCTTCGACATCTGCGAGGCGTGGCTTTCCCCTCCGGGTGGGGAAGGGAGGCCACTCTGGTCGCACACACGCACGCGTCCTCCCGGTCCCGCCGCGGACCTGAGCTGAGCTGTGTGCCAGGCGGCGCGCTCAGGAACAAGTGCAGCCAACTCAGTTTGCCAGCCCTCCGTGTAGAGGGACAGACGCGCTCCAGCTGGTAAAAGATGTGGGCCCTAGGCGCTGACCTTGAGCTCATCGCCTGTGTTCTGTGGCTTACGGTTTCAAGCAAGGGGTCATTCACTTCATCCATTTACTTCACCCCAGCCCATCTGAAGCTCCCCCTGTGCTGAGTGCTGTGGGAAAGGGAACCCTGCCTCGGGGCTTCGCGGTAAGGTGGGGACAGAGATGTGGCACCACCGAGATGCCAGGAGGCATGGGACGCAGGAGCCCCGGGGCCTCCAGGAAGGGCGGACTGCTGCCATGAATGAAAAGGCAAGAGACTCATCACTGCGGCCATCCAGGCAACCTAATCTGAAATTAATGAATGCTTGAAAGGGAAAAATTATCCTTAAAAAAAGACACCTGATTTATGAAAAGGTGCTGAAAAGCAGAGGAAGCTCCGATGTCTGCCAGAAGGTACAGCCAATGAAAGCCCAGGGAGCCCACATCGAGTGTTTTTTTTAACCCGATGATTAGATTTTAAGAAAGTAATACTCGGCAGCATAGACAAGGAGGCAGGGCTGCAGGGCACATGGGGCAGTTCAGAGGCGGGCAGCGAGGCTGGGGTGAAAGCGGGCAGGTCATTTTGGCAAGGTGGAGCCCTATGATAGGAATGTTGAGGGAAGAACAGAGCCATGTATGCAAGCCAGAACCCAGGGGGACTGGGGTGGACCCTGCCGGGGACACTCAACTCTGCTAAGCTTGTGCCGGGACTCTAGCTCATGCTGAAAGGCAGCACCCATGCTCACTAGACAGAGCGGGCCCTCAGACAGGGATGGGGGAGGAGGCTGAGGACACAGAGACCCCCGAGCAGGGGAGGTTATCCCAGGGCTGCGCACGCAGGAACCCGCCAGGCTCTCAGCAGCTCGGAGCCCTGCCACTTCTCTGCTCTCCAGGTCTGTTTTCTGTAACTCCAACATTGGACTCCATACTCCTTGGGCTCCAAAGGACCCAGGGCTGGGAAGGAAGGTGGAGCTCAGCTCCAAGAGGGGAACGAGGGCGGCCGGGGCCAGTGGGCTCTGTGGCCAAGCAGGGCCTCTACAGACGTCCGCTGGCAGTGGCCTCCCTTCTCCTTCCAGGCAGGGTTACCCTACGTGCCTCTGGGTTGTGGATCAACTATCACATTTAATGAGAATATATTTTATAAGCTGTGAAGTCCTCTGCAAAAATGAAGTGTACACCAGGCAAAGGAAGGGCGATGTCCATTTTGTTGCCTCCTGAAATAAGGTTATTTACTTCGGCTGAATTAAAAAGAAAAAAAAATGGGTTAAGTATTTGTCTCTCCATGTAATCTAAGGCATTCGATTTGTCTCACATTGGAGATGACATGGCTGATTCTCAAAAAGAAAAAAAAGTCTGGATATAATATGTAATTAGAGATACTCATTTTACAATATGGATATGGTCCAATTCCAGAAAATATCTTCACTTCCCCAAATTCTCATCTACATTCTGAGCTTCCTAGTGGCTTGTGGGTCTCTTCCTAGGAAATGCTGCTTTTGCATTATTTTTCGAGAAGATGTCAAAGGAATGCAAGCACAGGTAAGCCTAAATCCATAGGTACAGGTAGGTGTTACAAAATTTTACTCACTAGAAAACACAGCAAGCTACTGTAATCACAGTTGATGAGTCACGTGCAACCAGAAGATGCTTTTATTTTCTCTAATGACTGGTGTGTAATTGATGTACAATATTTTATTGGTTTCATGTGAAACGCAGTGATTCGACGTTGGTATACACTGTGAACTGATCACCACAAGGCTAGTTACCATCTGCCACGAGACATTTAATTAAATAGTACTGACTGTATCTCCCATGCTTTGATTTTAAGTTAACTTGACGTCCATGGTGGGGGGCACCCACCTCCCCCTCTCCCAGCCATGACCTTTCTTACATTGTTATCAAACCAACTGTTCTTAAAGTTAATTAAGACAAATGACGTTTTTCAACATTACTGCTTTCCCCAATTCCTACTATTCTAACAGCATGGTTTTCTACTAGTCCTCGCTGCAGATAATATAATATTTTAGTAACACTAAGGGTTAAATTACTTCGGTGGAATGGCCTGGAAACCCAGGCACAATTCATAATATTTCTATAGCAAAATGTATTCTAACTGCATTTTGTGAATTATGAACAGACTGTAAGCTCTAGACAATACTAAAACACAGATAAACAAACATAAAGGCATAACAGGAACCCCTCTAAGGTTAGTCCACTCCCTACTGTTTACCCAGCAGACATTTAATATACAGAAAGAGCAAACTAGGGAGCCTCATCAAATTTAATTCCAGATGGCATCTCTCTGCTGTCACCAGGCACCTGGTGCAAATGTAATCTTATCCTTAGCACAGCACCATGATGATGCAGACAAATCTCCTTCCCCCAAAGTCCTCATGGATTCCAATGCCAAACATTCAGAAATGTTGAATTTTCCCCCTCACTATTTCATTAAGGCAAGTGGCTGAGAACAGACTGTATTATAATAAAGCATTTTTTTACATGTTGAAGGAAAAATGAATATTCATAGCATTTGCATTGAGGTAAAAATGCCAACAGCTCTCACTTATAAAGGATGTAACCAAGCTGTCCCGCGAAGGGAAGGAGAAGGAGGGAAGAAAAAAGGGAAGGAAAGGGAGGAACGGGGAGACAGAGACACACAGAGGCAGACAGACAGAAGGCTAGACAGAGACAAGATATTTTTGTAGCTCCCACCATTACCCATATTTTGTATTCTCTCTCAGGCAAGCGATTTCAAACATTTCACTAAACTTATTAACAAATGAACATGATTGCGACGGAACTTGTTCTCTTCACTCCAAACCAGCTCTTGTAATGTTTGGTGGCATCATCATCCGGCGGCCCTCTCCCACCCCATCTCGTCCATGGCCAAGCCCATGGGATTCTAGAAGGTGTTTCCTTTAGGTTCTCCCTCCCCGCCCCAGCCCTATTCTAGGCCACCTCTCTGATGGCTTCCTTGCCCAGGTCTCACCTCCCTCTAATTCATTAGCCCTGCTGAAACCAAAATTATCTTTCAGATATGCAAATCCAAGCACACCACACCCCTCCTAGGAACCCTTCAAAGTTTCCCACTGCTCTCAGGATCAAGGCCAAACTGGAACATTGCCGGTCTGGGTTCTGCTCTCCCTGTGGTCCTGCCCCTGCACCCTCCTGGTCTGGTTCCCTGTTCAAGTCATAGGAAGCCTCTGTCATTCCTCACCTGGAATTCCCTTGCTTTTCAGAATAGGGACACACTACCCTCTTTAGGTCGCAGCTCAATCAGAAAGCTTCCCTGACCCTTAAAGGTAAAGGTTCCTCTTACAAGATCGCAGAGGAGATCATCCCAGAGGAGGGCACATTCTGTAGAAAGTGCCTGCCTGTCTGCTTATCCTATGGGATAATCACTGCACAGCCAAGGATTGTGTCCATCCTTTTTCTTATTCTGTCCTCTGTGACTAGCACTGTGCTGGGACATAGTAGGTGTCCAAGAAACATTTGTTGAATGAACACATTCATGAACACTCTTGCCCTCTGTGTTCCACATTCCCCATTATTTAATAGGGAAAACACTCTGAAACAGTATAGTAAGCACCTGGAGAAACCGGTTACAACTGCCGGCTCACGAAGCACCCACCGTACTTGAGCTTAGTCAACACCTTGGTGGGTCACTGCCATCACTGTCAACAAAACTGAGAAAGGCCTGGTCCCACTTGGAAGTCTGAATTAGAGAAGGGGGTCAACGGGATAGGTAGCCATCCTCCTCCAACCCTGGGACAAACAGCAGCCTGTAATTCAAAGTAAATGTAACCTATCATTTCAAAAAGCACATGTTATCTAAATCCCAGTAATTCAACTAAAATAAATAAATAAATAAAAAACTACTGAGAAAATCCAGCATTAAGTGTCTTTGCCTCAAAGTGGGAAAAAAAAAAAAAAAAGCAACAACAGTATTGCTGGCACACATGCTGTGAAGTCCAAGTGTTTCCGGCATCAGCCTTCAGCATGCTTCTGTCTGTCCTGACCCAGCTGGCTCTGGGTTAAGAAATCCCCTACTGCAAGTCACCGAATCAGGATCAGGAAAAGTCAGCTAGTCAAGACTGTAAAAATAAACAGCTATAGCAGCAGCATGCCCGGCTCAAAGTCTTAGCAATACTCCCCCTGACACATGTAGCGCTTCATACTTTTCAAAGCACTTTTGTGTCCAGACTCTGTTTGGCCTACACTCCAAATGAAGGTGTGCAAACCCTTTCTCCCTGTTTGACAGTTGGGAAGGCTGAAGCCCACAGAGGTCAAGGTTTTTGCTCCAGGTCATAGAGCCGGTGGGTACAGGGACGGGGGGAGAATCCAGGGATCTTGTCAGGAGTGGGTGTCCTTTCTCTCGACCTTGCTGTGGTCGGCTGTGGCACTACCAGGAACTGCTGGGCAGACGTATGCGGAAGAAACAAGAAGCCACAGGAACTCAGTGCGCCTCCGAATGAGCGTGAACCATTTCCCCTCTCTGCTCTCCAAGGTAGACTTGAAATAGCCAGGAGACCAGGTTAAATAGGAGAAGCCATAGTCAGGGTGGTAGGAAAGAGAGAACACTTTCTCTTCCAGTTCCCATAAATATCACTAGCTCTGCATTTCCCTAGAACTCGGTCAACACAAATATTCTCCTCTGAGACTAAGCAGGAGCCATCAGTCCCAGGAGCCTGGCTGCTTCCCCGAGGGGCTGAATGACACAGGGCACAGCTATTCATTCAATCCCTTCATCTCTGAAGTGGGAAGGTGACACCCCACGGTGCACGCCAGGTGCCTGAGGGCAGGGCCTGGCATCTAGAAAGGTAACTTTTTCTCCTCTCCCAGGTGTTCACCTGGGAAGTTTTAGGAAGCACACTTCTTGAGCATCACTGAACTCATCAAAAAAGCACTTCTTGGGGCGCCTGGGTGGCTCAGTCTGTGAAGCGTCTGACTCTTGATTTTGGCTCAGGTCATGATCTCAGCGGTGTGGGATCAAGTCCTGTTTCGGGCTCCCTGCTCAGAGGGGAGTCTGCTTGAGATTCTCTCTCTCCCTCTGCCCCTCCCCTCCCCTCCATGCATTCTCTCTCTCTCAAATAAATAAATCTTAAAAAAAAAAAAAAAAAAAAAAGCACTTCTCTCTGCTTTGAAAGCTGCCCGGACAGGTATTTTCCCAACGGTATGCAAGTAAAGCCAACACAATCCTTTGCCTCCCTGTGCTTCTGTCTAACCTCCTGCAGAGTAGGGATTTGGTCCAAAACCTGCCCACTGAAAAGAATGAGAGTCTTGCAACAGTTTAAAAGTGTTGTTGCATTATGGAAAACTGAACTGATCTCTCAGCATTAAACAAAATGCTTTTAATAAAAGAAATCATTTGAAGGAGCTGGGCACCATGTGGCTTTGAGAGAACTCCCGTGGAGATTCCTGGTGGCGGGAGCCACTGGGCTGTGAAACAGCATCTAGGCAGGGTCTGCCTGCCAGGGGCCAGAGACACGCACATTCATGTGTGGAACCTGCAGGGGCAAACTGGAACTTTCTGCAGAAGCCTGGAAAGCGGGCACACGTACGCGAGTATTTCCAGTATTAATCCAGGGAAATAATCAGATGTGTGCAAAGATTTCTGTACCAAAAAAAGTTGCCAACCATTATTCATGATAGAACGAAACAGAACCAACTTGAACATCTGACTGCAAGGGAATAAATTATGGCATATCTATGTGAGAGAACATGCAGAAGCTATTAATCATCACGTGTTAGATAAATACTTAAAGGGAAACTGCTTATGATAGCAAATGGAAAGAGGTTACAATTTTGTTTGTAAAATACATGCCAAAAAAAAAAAAAAAAGGAGGCGGGAAGAACACGTGGTAAAATAACCTACAGCCGCTACCTCTGGGGGCTGGGTTTGCACAGGATTCTTGTTTCTTCAAAAATTTATTGATTTCCCTCCCCTTTACAGTGAAAATGAATATAACTAGAATAAAATTAATACGTGTTATTTTTTTGAGAAGACCAATCCTCTTCAAAAGCCACAGGCTTTCCCAGCAGCTTTTGATGTGAATTAAAAATTTTTTTTAGGGCGCCTGGGTGGCTCAGTTGGTTAAGCGACTGCCTTCGGCTCAGGTCATGATCCTGGAGTCCCGGGATCGAGTCCCGCATCGGGCTCCCTGCTCAGCAGGGAGTCTGCTTCTCCCTCTGACCTTCCTCCTTCTCATGCTGTCTCTCATTCTCTCTCTCTCAAATAAATAAATAAAATCTTTAAAAAAAAAAATTTTTTTTTTATTTTGATAAAATATATCTAACATAAAAAATACCATTTTTGCCATTTTTAAGTATACAGCCCAGTGGCATTAAGTACATTCACATTACTGTGCAACCATCATCACGGGCCATCTCCAGAACATTGTCATCCCAAACTGAAACTGAACCCATTAAATGCTAACTGCCCCTTGCTCCCTCCCCCTAAAGCCTGGCAACCACTATACCACTTTCTGCCTAGGAGTTTGACATTCTAGGCACCTCATCTAAAGTGGGATTATACCCTAATCGTCCTTTTGTGTCTGGCTTCATTCACTTAGCATGTCTTCAGGGTTCACCTATGTGGGGGTATACATCACGATCCCATCCCTTGCTAAGGCTGAGGAAGAATCCATTGTATGTGTCTACCACATTTTGTTCTGTTATCTTTGTTTTTTTTTTTTTTTTAGATTTTATTTATTTGACAGAGAGAGACACAGCGAGAGAGGGAACACAAGCAGGGGGAGTGGGAGAGGGAGAAGCAGGCTTCGCGCTGAGCTGGGAGCCCGATGCGGGGCTCGATCCCAGGACCCCAGGATCATGACCTGAGCCGAAGGCAGACGCTTAACGACTGAGCCACCCAGGCGCCCCGTTCTGTTATCTTTTAAATCAGACTCGAATGTTTATCATGTCTGAACATCAAAACAATCAGCAGTTCTTATAATTGAAGGATGCATACCATCAGAAGAATTAAAACCACCAGACAGTCCAAGGAAAAAAGTTATTTTATACAGAAAGCCAAATTCTCCACCCAGCTAGAACCTACAAAAATCTACAATATCAAGCCAAAGTTTGCAAGAAGAAAGAATACCGAGCGCTACACGCTGTAGTAACAATTAGTGGCCCCAAACTCAGTTATCTGGGACCAAATGCACATGTGTCATTTTGCATGAGTACTTAAAAAAGCTTGCCACAGCAATCAGGATAGTGGTTGCCCCTGGGGGACCAGGGAATCTTCTGGGCCGAGGGAAATGTTCCATACCTTGGCTGGGGTGTGGGTAACACAGATACGCATTTGTCACTTGTCAAAACTCATGGACCAGTATACTTAAGACCTGTGCATTTCACTGTAAATTATACCTCGATTTTTAAAAAGAAATGAAAAATAGGCTTGCCAGAACCCTTTCTGAAAGAAGTCACATTAAGCCTAGAAGAAACTTGAGTAAATAAGAATTCTAGAAAAACAGAGGTGGTTCTGCAGCTCAGTGCTGATCCTCTGCTGCCTCTGTCTGCCTTGGGCCCTTCAGTGGGTCTCCACTGCCCCTGTGAGTCCCAGCTCCTTCCTCCTCACTGCTGAACCACGTCTCGGGATGTCTGGTAAACACACGGTGGACTAACTACTTGTGCTAGGGAACCTGCCCAGATTTGGTCAACAGCCCCATCGGTGTGTGGCCCAGGTGGTGTAACACCCAAAGGTATGTGCCTTTGTGTGGGAGTAGAAAGGAGATACATCTTGACTATCTGTCAGGTCCAGATGATGCAATGCTGCAGCTAAAAAGGGAGGGGACAGGCACCATGACCCATTTTCAAGAAAAACAAGGTCTCCAAGAGTGCACTGGGGAACCACATTCGAGTGTGAAATCTGGGGCTGAGAAGACACACTTTGACTCCCTTATTTCGGATCCAGCTGGCTGCAAGATGCCTTTCTGGTTGCTTCTCCACTGGGCTTGGCTAGACTCAGGAGGAGGCAAATGTTACCTCTTTCTCATTAAGCATGGTTATTTGTTACTGTCCTCTGCCCAGTCTGTCTTTATAAAATGTCAAATTCAGGCCACATATGGTGGGAGGCCTCCGTGTCCCAGCCACAGCAAATTTCCTGCCAGGCCATTTAAAGCACTCAGATGTGAGGCAACTTTTTTTTTTTTTTTTGTAATCTGCTGTTCTAGATTCTCTGCACTACTATTCCCCTCTATTAAAATGCACGGCCCAGTGGCCAACAGATCTCCGGGTTGTTTATGGAGCAGCATTCAAGAGGATACAAACTTCTTATCGTCTTAAAGGCAGCTCTGAAAACAGAACAGGCCCACCGAAGCCACATGGCAAATCGTAAAAAGGACAGCCAGAGGCTCAGATACTTTCCCAGACTTAATGTTGTATTTTTAAGAAACAGCAGGGATTCTGAAAAGCTTCTCGACATGGACTCATGATCACTTAGTTAAGACAGTAACCTGGAGTGACCGGCTCTCACAGCCATAAATGCTGGCATTAGGACTACTGACCCTCGAAGCTTCTGGACCCAAACCAGTCCTCTTTGGGTCTCTCACAAAATAAGCGACCTTTACTTCTCACATCCTTGGAAATCCCAGCCACTAGGCCAACGGTGGCCCCTTCCCATCCTCAGCTCACCTGGCTCCCTAGGTAGAGTCTCATTAACCTGCCAGCAGACATTCTGCTTTTCAGCCATTTCATTCCAGCTAAATGTCCCGAGGGGCCTCAGCCTCTCCTTTCCAGTCACCTCTGCAACTGCTTATCAAGGATTCCCACTTTTGCTCTCAATTTTCTCCCAGCCTTGAGTCAGAGGGCCCCCCTGCCAGCCGTGGTCTCCGTCCCGATGAGGCACAGGAAGTGTGCTGGTGAGCGTGTGCCTGGAGGTGGGCACAGGTGCCTCTCGCCCCCTCCGCTCTAGGATGAGGAGCCACGCACAGCCCCTCCTCCACCCTGAGGCTGGGGACAGTGAGGTCTACCGACGTCAGGAGGCGGCTGCGCATTTGTAGCACCAAACCCATCTTTACAGAAAGGCAATCCTCTACCAGTGCCTGGCCCATCTGATGCTATCAAAATACCATAAAAAATGCAAAACCCAGCAAGGACCTGTGAGCTAACTTACACCAAAATGTACTCCCCCGACTAGAAACCCCAGGGTATTTCCTGAACCAGATGTGCAGATGGTTTCTGATAACTCCTTATCCGGGGGAGAAAATTACCCCCTTGGCCCTGACATATAACCAAGTTTTCACCCTTCCCAGGATGGACTTCGAGAACATGTTTGTTATAAAGGAGCAATCACACAGAAGCAACAGAAAGTTGTGATGCACAGGTCAGTTAGTTGACCGAGACAACTGTCCTCTTTGTCATTTTAAGCTCATTTGCCCTTAGCACCGTGAGTGGTATTTGGTTGGAACAGCAGCTGAATGATCCCCAAACCATGGAAAAAACAGATACACAACAAACAACAAGAAACCCCGAGTCTGTATGGCTTACTATGAAGTCTGCTAATTTACCTCTACTGTGACTCTATATTCACCCTTGCAGATGGGGTGCTTCCCACTTCAGTGACAAGGGCTTTTAGAGAAGAGGAGGCAAGGGGGTGACCCCAGCCAAAAGACAGCTACCTCGGAATAGTGGGCACAGCCTTACTGTTCTCCTGCATTTGCTGAGCACCTTGCGTGTGTGATCATTAACTGCACTGTGCAATTATACACATTTATATATCGGTGCCTCCCCGATTGCAGAAGTGTTTCACGTATGTTTTCTTAACCAGGATCTAAGTAAGTTGAGGGCCGGACCATGTCAAAGACGGCAATGCTTCCCTCGTTCAACGGTCACTTGCTTGACACTGACTCTAGAATGTCTCCAGAACAGAAACAAAATCAGCGCAGGTTAGGAAAGCAAGTGTCACGAAGTGTATATGCTTTTTCCCAAAGGAGGCCTCCAAAATGATTTAATCTTCATGTTTCATGGAATTCTTGTAAATGTTAGTTTCTTAGGCCTGGGGCAGATCCGAAGCAAGAAATTAAAAAGTACTCATCGTGTGTTAGCTATTTTTATTATTATTTTATTACTTTTATTGTCTTGGTCAGTGCCAAACTCTTTAAGTATTTTGACTACCACCCGTCAGCAGATATCCCTGACTGCCCAGCACAACAGGTATTTACAAGACACCAAAAAATGTTACATGGTGTTTTGCATACTGCATTTATTTAATAAGGTGGACAGATGTGCGATACGTATTTTCAGCAATGATAATTCTCGTACTAAAGAAAGAAAAAGAAAACCAACGATTTGAATTTTAAGGGATAAGCTTCTGTTATCAAAAAAAAAAAAATGCACTCATGTAGGCAGCTCATATCCAGATATTGTTGCAGAAAAACAGGGTTTTCCTTATTTCTATTGTGTCTCCACAGCAACTCATAGAGTCTCAGGTGAGAAAAAATACCAGACTTTTTAAAATGCAGGCATCAGCCAAGTCACTCTAGTATGAGTTTCACAGGGTTTATTTATTCCAACTCACATAGGACATTAAAGAAGAATGATTTTCCATGTGGCGTCTCTCATCCTCCCATCCTAACATAACCTGCCCCGAGTCAGACAAGGGAGAGTAAGGAGACATGGAAACCACATTACTGAGCACTCATATACACTGGGTTTGTCACAGCTAAAAAGTGAGATGGTACCATGAACCATATGACTCGGGACTCACTGCTTTCAAAGAATGTGATGGATTCCTAGAAAGAGACTTAGATATCGTCTTGATATATGAAGACTTCAATTATCTTTTGAAGGATATGCTTGGGAAGAAGTATTCTGACAAAGCACTAGTTAGGCTAGTCATCAAACCAGTCAAGAAATAAATAAGTGGAGAAATCCGCTGCAGGATTATACCTCCGTGGCTCTAGAAGTAATCTACTTACCTAAGTGCATCGAAAGAGAGGTACTTTAAACATAGATATACATCTAAAGAGAACTGGGAAACACCATGGAGAACAGAGTATCAGTTAGACTAAAGAGGTCACGGTGTCCTTGACTCAATATGGACTGCCAGAGAAGAGTGACCTCATTTTCTATGTATGAACGAGAAACTGAAAGAGGTACCAAATTACCCCAGGCATAAAGCCCAAGGCAGTCAGAAAAAATGCATTATCTGCTTATTACACAAAGATGCTCACTGAAACTTTATATCGCAGGAAACAAGAAACCTCAGCATTTAAACAAATCGGGGAAGAAATAGTTGAAGGGGATTATGAGGTTCAGACTTCCAGTTAGAGAATAAATAAGTCATGGAGATGGAAAGCACAGCATAGGGAATATAGTCAATAATATTGTAATAACCTTGTACAGTAACAAATGGTGACCATATTTATCACAGTGAGCACTGTGTAAGGTATAGAATTGTCTGATCACTATGCTGTACATCTGAAACTAATATAACATTGTATGCCAACTATTCTTCTATAATAAAAAGTAATAAAAAATAAATAAATACCATTGCAAAAAAAGTAGGTACTCGATAAGTAATAAAAGAACAACAACAACAAAAAGCAAATATACAGCAAAGGGAATTATAGCATGCTTGTATAATCAAATATTATGCTGCTATTGAAAATCATACTTAAATACTTGCAAGTGATATGGGAAAAATGCCTCTGTGTTCTGTGAAACATATACATATCTCAATTATGATGGAAAAAATTTGGCAGGAGATATTCAAAATGTTAAAGTTTTTTTCTTCAGGGTGGAATCAGAGGTATTTTTACTTTTTCCCTCCATTTTTAAATACTTAACCAAACTTTTGACAGTTAGCATATATTATTTTATTTTATTTTTTTTAATTTTTATTTATTTGAGACAGAGAGAATGAGAGAGAGAGAGCACATGAGAGGGGGGAGGGTCAGAGGCAGAAGCAGGCTCCCCGCCGAGCAGGGAGCCCGATGCGGGACTCAATCCAGGGACTCCAGGATCATGACCTGAGCCGAAGGCAGTCGCCCAACCAACTGAGCCACCCAGGCGCCCAGCATATATTATTTTTATAATTAGAAAACAATGAATGGCATTTTGAAGTCTATTCCATTAATATTGAATAAATTGAAGGGAACTCCCCCCCTCCCCCCACGGTTGCTTGGAAACTTGGCTTGAGGTTGCCATTTCTGTCTCTAGGTACTCTGCAAAGTGGAACATACAATGGGCAGTTTTATTATCACTTAAGGCAAGCTCGGCCTGGGGAGTCTCTTCCATCAGTGGCCAATGTCAGACACTCACCCTTTTTCATTCTTGTACCTCCTGGTCTGGGGTGGGAGGGGGGATGTGTTTCTTTACTTAGTAGACAAAAAGGACATTTATTAAACTATTTTTCCTGGGCCTTTCTTTTTTTCCATTTTGTGATATTAGTAATTTGAGACCCTTGTATTGTGAAAGCCTAACACTAGGATCCCTAAGTTAGAAACAGCTTAACATTCCTATTACCCATCTTATTCTACCAATTGTCACAATCCATATACAAAGCTCTTCATTCACACATTAAAAACTTTGGGTCTTTGAATTATTGTACTGGACCCAACCAGATTCTGTGAATCATTCAGGGCAATCGGAAATACCCACAGTTATCATTTTGGGGTGAGAGAGTGAATTACCTGACACTGGGCAGAACACATTTCTTCCTAAGTTTAGAGAACAATTTCAACCTTCTTTACTCCTTTGAAGCCTTCATAATGGAGTTGTATTTAACACTTTAAGCGCCATTAAGTACCCTAAAGCAAAGTTCACTGATTTATTCTACATAATTTGGTGAACTTGGCTTTTAAGGAATTCAGGGACTTTGTACCAAGTTTAGTTTTAAGTAGAAATGACAGTCCTTTGAACATGGTGACAACATGGACATATGCAGATACTTTAAAGAAATACATTGTTCAAAATCTATTTTAGCAATTTGCAGTGCTCTAGTGATAAAGACTAAATAATTTCTAAAAATTTTATTGTGAAGTATCTGCTGCTTATCTTTTTCCTCCCTTTTAACCAAAGGCAAAATAAGATACACTGTTGATTTATCAATATGAATTATCTGTATAGTTTGGTTCTTCTTCTGTGAATCTCTTGATCAGAATCCCCTGGTCCTGAGAGCCCTTTTTATGATTGTCTTACCTCATAAAATTCAAAATTTGACAGCCAAGATTAAGTTTAAGCCCAGGCTGGGAATCAGAAAAGCCAGAAACTTATTCCTAAATTTCTAAGAACTCCTGGGTGAATTTCAGTGGGTGGGCCCGAGTGGGGGAGGCGGAGAGCAGAATGGCCAAGGGCCAAGCTGATGTGGGCTCGAATCCTGGCTCCGCCCCATAATACTTGTGTGATCTTGGACAAGTGACTTCACTTGCCTAAACCTCTCAGTCTTTCCTCACTTCAATCTGTAAAAATAGAGATAAAATGATAATTCTAGATATTATCATAAAGTGTACCTTGCACCGAGAGACGATGGACTCTGAAAAACAAACAGGGTTCTAGAGGGGAGGGGGGTGGGAGGATGGGTTGGCCTGGTGGTGGGTATTGAGGAGGGCACGTTCTGCATGGAGCACTGGGTGTTATGCACAAACAATGAATCATGGAACACTTCATCTAAAACTAATGATGTAATGTATGGGGATTAACATAAGAATAAAAAAAAAAGTGTAAAGTGTACCTTGCACCTACAGGGTTCTACAAACATTATTTTAGTTTCTGCAATAATGGATTGATTCTCATTGTTCCCTATGGTGCTTTTGTTTAATATTAAAAAGCAGGTTATTCTATGCCATATAGCTTTTCTCCCCCATGTAGGACTCAACCCTCCCTCGTCCCCCCAAATTACTCCCACTGCCAAAATTTAAAATGTGATAATAGGTTTTGTTAGTCTTGTTAGAATAACAAGATAATGTTTGGGTTTCCTCCCGACTGAGTCATAAAATCATAGGGAAATCTATATACAACTGAATGTTCATATATCAGGAGGCTCTGGATGAATCATTGCAGGCTTCTTGCTAGCCCCTCCCCACATGCACTGACAGCTCTGAGATAATTTATGAATATGTAATTCTTTTACACAATCACATATGTGCTGTTTATTCAAATTTCAATGGAATCCTGTATATAGCTGGATTTCCATTTTAAAAGTTCTATCCACATTTTGTACAGAAACAGCAAACTGAGACGTTTATAACCATAAAAAAACCCCTCATCTTTTACTATCTTTTGTTCTTGACAAGTCAGAGACTTAAAAGCTAATGAGATGTTTTATTTTTTAATTTTGCATTTTGCATTTCTTGATCATCTCCAGGGCATGGGACCCAAGGGCTGCTTTGACCTTTGACCTCTGTCCTCCTTTGTTACCCCTCTACTTTAAGATGAGTAAATTATTGAAATATGCAGGATTGTTCACTCAAGGCACGGTGTAATACACCTGCCCATTCTGAAAGAATGGCAGAGATCTACACATGTCCATCTGTCTAAAACACGATTAAAAACCCCTGTCAAGAGCAGAATATTTTCTGAAGTCTAAAGTAGACCTACTTTTGCAAATAGGTTCATTTTCCTCCTCTCTGCTGTGTTTTAAGGCAGTTGGGGGAAAATGCACTTCTATTCTTACCCACATGTGACCAGGTCACTCTTCAACTCCTACTGTAATTCTTTTCCTTCAGTTTAAGGAAATGTAAGTTCTGTCCCTCTACCCTTGCACTATTTTGCAAAACAATTATCTGATACCAGATGGCAAAAGAAGGTTCTGGAAACCTATCAATTCCTTCCCCACTCCTTCCCCCCTAACTGACAAACTATCTCTACCACCAGGCAGCCTATAACCTCATAAACACACCGGCACTTAAGGGATAAGGGCCTCAAACAACACTTGTTGATAAACTTCTGTGCAAAGAGACAATTCTTCTAGTACTTTGCTTACGTCAGCTATGATAATTAGCAATGTTAAAAGGTTAGCAATGTCTCAAGGATGCGTTTGCATTATTAGACCCACTAGGATAAACCAAATGTTTCTTATCTCTAGCCTCCCTTTTGTGACCTCAGGAGTTCCTTTCACTTACACTAAAATCAAATCCTTAGTTATGTCTGCCTGGTATTATATCAAGGCAAATGTGAGGCAATACTATGGTACGTTTCAGGTCGTTTAATTACGACAAAGAATACTCTCACCTTCACCAGTTATCCCATATAATTTTCTTTCTCTCTTTCTCTCCCTCTCTCGCTCTCGCGTACGTGCTCTCTCTCTCCGACACACACACACACACACGCACACACACACACGCACAGACACTACAACAGTTCAGGGGTAAGGGATCAGGTGAGCAGTCACGGGCTTTCTAACAACCTTTGGGGTAGCTCGAAGAAAATAAGCCTTAAAATAGTAAAAGGGGCAGGTGAACATACAGCACTTGACTCATCTAAAATGTGCAGGGCAGTGTAGTAAATTCAGATCCTAGAACCTTTCCACGGATTATAGGAAACACCTCAAGTCACCAGTGAATTAGGAAAGAAGGGAAGGTGGGCGGGAAGGAGGCGGAGCAGCAGAGACGCCCTTCAGGGACCCTAGTGATCAAAGTGTCAAAGTGGCAACAGAAAAAATATAATAGTTCACCAAAGGAAATTAGTTGGCTTACCAAAGGTCTCTAGAGACTATACTACCTTGTGAACACTTCTTGGCAAGACAATTTGAAGTAAAAAGCAGCTTACAATGTGGGCTAAGCATTAGTGAGCTTACAGACTTGCATCAATCGAAAGTTCTGAGTACAGAGAGACAAATCCAAGCAGATATTCATCAGACAGAGCAAACAAACCCCCTTCTGAAAGTGGGTTTTTAAAAACTAAAAGTGCACAACTATATAGGTGCATTTTCTATACAAAAATCCTATGAAGTCGCTCGACTTAAAGGCCAAGAAGTAAGGTACTACAGTACCAGGAGTGAGGCTCATCACACGCCGCGGCTGGTTCCCACACCTGCCCGTCAAGGTGGCAGGCCACTGCCCCCCACCCCCAGCCCCTCCCTGGCCTTCAAATGCAGCTGCATCCCGCTGGAGACTCTGCGAAAACGGTTCCTACAGGCAAAGTGCAGAGTACCAGTGCCCCGCTGCTGGAGAGTCTGCAGCTCTGGGGATTTGCAATGACGCCACATGGAAAGAAATGGGGGAAAACGTGAAAAAGAAACAGACGAGAAGGCAACAAACAAAAATGTGCTCCCCTTCTTTAGTGGACCAAAAGAAAAAAAAAGAGAGAGAGAGACCCCAAACTAGAGATGGCCAACGGTTGGCTTATCAGGACACATTTGGGCACCCGTAATTCATACCTGGGCAGAAAAAAAAAAAAAAAAAAAAAAAAAAAGAAAATTAGAAGTACCTGGAAAATCAACTTGGACACATTCTAATACAAAATCTCCCCATCATCGCCATCACCATCACCACCAACACCGGATAAAGAGAAACCAAGCACTTGAGCTATTAGCAACTACATTTTACTTACAGATCTGAGGTTTACATAATAACAAATTACATAATACTCCTGCTGTGCACTAAAAACCCTTCTATAGGTGAAGCTTTAAACCCTCTGGTCTTTTAACATTTTCCAGAGAGAGCTGGAAAAGTCTGCTGAATAATTGGGGGGAGGGGGAAATGGAGCGCTGGAAAAGTCATCCTTGACAAGCTGCAAGCCCAACCAAATGTTCCAGGATAAAAAGGGACTCGGAGCAGGTGACTCCCCGCTGCTCTCAGCCCCTGGCGCCCGGGTGTCGAAGGCCAAGGCAGAGAGAGCCGGGCGCGGGGCGCGGGGCGCGGGGTTCAGGGCGGAACTGCCCGGGCCGGGCGGGGGACGCGGGGCGCGCGGCCGGGGCTTACCTGCTCCCCGAAGTCGATGGCTATGTTGGTGATGCCCAGGGGCACCAGGAACCGGATCAGGGGCCAGTAGTGCGTGAGCGCCGGGAATTTCACCATAGTCCCCGCCGTGGGCTGGCCCCACACACATCTGCCGCCGCGAGGGGACTCTGCCGGGAGGCGCGGGGCGAGTGGGCCGAGCGGGGGCGCGGGCGGACCGCAGCCGGGTCCGGCGGGGCCTCGGGGCGGCGGCGGCTCCTTCTCGCGGCTGCGACGCCCTCTCCAAGCGCGGCTGCTCTAGCAGCAGATCCGCAAGCTCAAGTCCATCCCTGCTGCCCTCCCACACAACAAAGATCTGCCGGGAAAAAAAAGAGGAGGGACAGCGGCGGCGGCGGCGGCAGCAGTAGGTTCTGCTGACAGCGGCTCCATTATAAGCGCTCCGGGGCCCGGAAATAAATAAATAACCGCGCGCACGAGGCGCCGCCGCCGCCGCCGCCGCCGCCG
>NW_023270865.1:11615797-11638234 GCF_011800145.1 Mirounga leonina
GGGGGCCCCGGCCGGCCAGGGGCGGCGGCGCGAGCCGGCGGAGCGGCGGGGCTGGGGCGCGGCGGGGGCTGAGGGGCGGGGGCACAGAGCCGCTGGAGGCCCCGGGGACGCCCGGGTTCGGCGACCGAACCCTGTCGCCCGCCCCGCGGGGCCCGGAACTGGGGTCCCTTCGGAGTCCCGGGAGTGACCGGGGCGTGTGCGAGCCTGGCAGCCGGGGGACGTGAGCGCGGACGCGCGGGGAGGGATCGAGGCGCGCGGGGCTGCGAAGGAGCGGGAGCCCCCGGCTGTCCCTGGGAGAGCGCCGCGCGAACCCCGTCCCCCGGGGGCCGCCTCCGGCGGGCGGAGACGGGCGGAGGAGGCAGCTCCCGGGCTGGGGCTGGGGGCCTGCTTCGGGCCCGCCGGGGAGCTAGGGGCCGGGAGAGACGGAGTGCCGCTCTGGGCGGGCGCAGAGACCGAGCAAAGGTCGCAGCGAAGGGGGCATCACTCTCGGGGTGTCCCGGGGAAAAGGCGCCGAGGGCCGCGGGGACCGCTCCCTGCACGCGCCCAGGCCGGGCCCGCCGTCCTTTGGAGCGCTCGGACCTGCCTCCAGCACAGCTTGCTAACAGGGAGCCCAGAGTCTCCTCAATGCACCGCTGTTGTAAAACAACAAACTCGAGAAGTCTGTCTCTTCTAGATAAACAAGGGGAAAGAAGAAAGAAAACACTGGTTTTTTATTATACCGTGCCCCAGTGATTTCAGGGTAAAGAATAGCTGTGCTGAGTGTTTTACCTAAAACTTAAGACTGGCTTGACAGCAAAGCCAGCATCCATCTCCACCAGCGCCCTGGGACAGCAGGGTTGAGGCCCTGTGAGGGAAGAGTGCCTCATGCAGGCAGGGCGTTTGTGGGAAATCTCTGTCCCTTCTGCTGAATGTTGTCCTGAACCAGAAACTGCTCTTAGAAAATAGTTGAGTGGGGGTGAGGGTGGGGGGGAGCCTCCCGTGCAGGGGGCTTCGTGGGTGTGCGACCCGCGTAGCCGGCGCAAAACCCAGCGTTTGGAAGGACCTGTGTTTGGTTTATCCGCGACACTGTTGCCCTCTTGAAATTTCTAATTTTTGAAGGAGAGCCATCCTGCTCATATGATTTTGCACTCCTCCGCCTTGCACATGATTCTTTTAAAGTGTAATTAGCATAATGAATTAAAGTAATGTATTATTAAAAGCAATAAAGTAATTTTGCATCTAGCAATGAACCTATTACCTCACATTTAGCTTTGTAAAGCTGGTGTTCATAGCGAGCCAGAGACCTCAACATTCTGGTCTCAGGCATTTCACAATTTATTTGAAAAGATTAAATGTTTTCCATATTTTATGCCCTTTAAGAGACCTTTTAAAATTCCACACAGTCCATACAAGGCCTTGAGAAAGAAGAAGATAATTCACCCTGTAGCTCTGATGTAACCCCAAATGACATCCCCTATAATTAACATGAAAATCTGGTAATTATTTATTGTGTTATATGGTGTCAAGTAATATTATTTAAAGGACTTTGCAGCAAAACAGGAAGTACTTGTGTATGGGACTCTCCTCCATAGCAAGTTTCTGAAAGGTGTGTTTTAATATAGTCAAATCTTATTTAATATATACGAAGAGAGCTTGTTATTTAAAGGAATTCTCTGGGAAGGAGTTCTTTTCTAAAGCAAATATCACCTTAGGGTTTATCCATTCTGTTACTCTAGGTTTCCATGGGCTCGTTTTACTCAAAGCAATCTAATTACACTGACCTTTGTCTGGAATGTGGGGTTGATGAGGTCCTCGATCAATACTCATCAAGTCCGGTTTGCTTTGGCTGGTCTCTGGACAAGGACCCGCCACATTGCTGCTGGTGCTGCTGCTGGTCAATGCAGACACACGCCTTCCCTCTTAAGGAGAAATAGTGAGAACGTTCCAGTGAATCAATGAAAGGCCGCCATCCTTGTTTGAGTATTCTAAAAGTGTATTTTTTAAATGAGTGATTGAATAGTGTCATCTTTGATTAGGGCAAAGAGCACTTTTTAGATTTGAGAGCCCTCTGAATTTCAATCACACAGTGGCAAAGTTAATGGGACATTTGATAATTTTTTTCTGTCGAAGACTCAAAATCAGAGAACTGATTTCAAAGGGAGTTTTTGGCCTCTCTTTTGCTTCCTCTTTTTAACTTAGTAGTTGTTTGAAAAGATAACTCCAGAAAAACAAGTGATGATAATGAATGGGGAGTTTTCTAAATTACACAGAACCCAAGAAGAGATCACAAAGTCATTCACATTGGATTCAGAGTGTTATCTTTCAGAGGGTACAGCTTTATCTTCAATTTATAGAGTTTTTGATCAAAGACATTGCAAGATTTACAGACTCTACACTCAAAAGTGTAAGGAAAAAATATATACATATAGAAAAAATGCTGGAAGAAAATGTGCTCAACTATTAACAGTGTTTAGATACAGCTTCATAGTATGATTAATTTCCTTTTATACTTTTCTATATTTAACACAATGTGCATATAGCAGCTTATAAAAAGAAAAAGTTTTAAAAAATATTTACAAAATGTCATCAGAATTTCAAGTGGGCATTAATATCAAAGCATGGAAAAAGTTACTCTTCACAGAAATAATTTCAAAAATGACCAGCCGTATACCATTGTGTTGGTGTTTAAAATTATTAACTCTAATTTTTGAGGAAGATAATTTAAAAAGAGAAACTAAAAGCTACATGTATGTCTTACTTTTTTTCTGGAATTGATCTCAAATGACTATGTACAAGTTACCCCTATATCTGTTGCATAGGACAGAATAAAAGGTCATGTTTAAAATCATCCAGTTCTATAACTCTGTAACTCAGATTTACTTAATTTGAGGTGCCCATTGGCAGCAGATTGAATTGTAGCCATGGACAGGATCTGGAGGAAGGTGTCATAAAGATTTGTGTAAGACTATAGAGTTATCTACACACATAATTATCCTCTATCATGTATTTGTAACCAGTTTATTTAACAGATAGTTCTAGTGGAAAAGATTTAGTCCTGGATATTGGTGTCTAGTTTTGAAATGAATAGGAAACCCCCCCAAAAATAGACTAGATATAAGTTCAGCCCTTATCGTTCTACATCCGAGCCTCATACAATTTTACTCCACGGCCCATTGGGGATGCGGTGTGGGGAAGCCTCTGATTTCTAGGCTATTTAATTTTGTTCATATGAATATTGTTCTATTTGATGAAGTCATGATTTCTGCCCAGATCCAAGCTTCTGGAGAGCAGGAAGAAAAGTTGTCTCCTTCCCCCGAAGCTGCACATTTTACTTTTGCAGTGTCTGTGTCATTCCAGCCCAAAGCCTCGTTACAATTTACCCAGGCCAATGATCAAAGCCAGTTTTTGTACTCTCAACACATCCCAACGATAGGAGGTAGGAGGTGAGTGACATGGGTAAATGGTCCAGAAATGGAGTATTTGCTTTAGATAAACTAGAAATAGCTAGTTATATTCTGCTAGGAGTTACAGTTCTCACTTTTAATGACTTCTTTAATATTTTTGAAGGGACCACACAGATGCTTCCAAAATGTTGAACCACAAAAAGGAATGGGGAGAATTTCTAACATGCTGATATCGAGTGATCTGCAGAACATTTTGGTAAGTGAAAAAAAGCAAGGTGCCAAACTGTGAAATGGCATGCTATTTTTGGGAGGAGGTGGGTAAAATGGGAGAGAAATATAAATATGGTTGTGCATGCATATGTGTATTTGCTTATATTTGTGAGCAAGTCATACTGGAAGTATAGTCCAAAAGTTATTCAAATGCTTATCTATGGGGAAGGAAAGAGCACAGGGTCAAATAGGGATGGAAGAAGGAATTCTCTGAATGTATTTTGTAATCTAATTTTGGCTTTGGAAACATTCATGTTTTAAATGTTGAAAACATAAAAATAAATCAGAAGAAAACAATTATGGGGAGCAGACATATACATGTCATGCATGGTTTTCTTTGTTTCCTCTTTTATTCTGAGGAAAGGATTTGAGACAGCTTTAATCAGAGCACAGCTGTATGCCTTATCCATATATAAAGCCTTTTTATGTTTTGTTTTTCTAAAAAAATTTTTTTTTTTTCTATAATTGCTAGAGAATGAAACATTTGGAGAGCCTCTTGCCAGGTCAGTTATGTAACCTGATGGCATTGTGTATTGATAACTATCATTATACGGTTAGTACTGACTGGACATCCTTGGCATTTTGATAATATGTAGAAATCCGGTTTTGTCACTTCTCAGACTTTACTATCCCAGAGAAGAGGCAGACAAACAATAGCTCTATTGTTACTGCATTTTAATTGAGTCTATTAATTTGATTAATTAAGGTATTAATTCATCAGACAAATATGTAGCACAGTGTCACCTTCACATCAAGTGGATAGCTTATCCCTAAATTCCTATATTCCCACCAGAGCATTTTTATATTTGAAAAGGTTCCTGATTTCAAAATGATATCCTGCAACACATTACATAATTTTACTTGTGACTCCATAGATTCAGTGGTTGAACAAGGTATTAATGAAACCAATGTTATTTGAATCTCTATGTAGATCAGCTAACTTTGTTTTAATTCATTCAGCAACCTCTTTTGAGCACCTACTGTATGCCAGGCATGGTGCAAAGTATATGGGTATGCAGTATTGAACAAAACAAACATAATCTTCCTAAGACCGAAAACAATGTAAGGTGTCTTCTCTCACTGCTCCTATTTGAAGCTGTACTGAAGGCTCCAGCCAATGCAGTCAGGCAAGTAAAGGAGATAAAAGGTAGAAAGAAAGAAAAAGGGTTTTTTTTCATTCGCAGATGATGAGATACTTCAGATAGAAAACCTCAGAGATTTTTTTTTTTTTTAAGATTTTATTTATTTGAGAGAGAGAGGGAGAGTGAGCACAAGGAGAGAGAAAGAGCACCAGCGGGAGGAGGGGCAGACTCTCGGCTGAGCAGGGAGCCTGAAGACGTGGGGCTCAATCCCAGGACCCTGAGATCATGACCTGGGCCGAAGGCAGATGCTTAACTGACTGAGCCACTCAGGCGCCCTAACCCCAGAGATTTTGTAAAAAAGCTACTAGAACTATTATATGAGCTTAGCAAGGTCACAGGATACAAAGGCATTTACAATCCTCAATTGTGTTTATATATACTAGCAGTGAAAAATTGGCAATTGAAATTTAAAAGCCGTCATTGACAATAGCATTAAAATTCATGAGCTATTTAGGGATAGATCTAATAAAAAATATTGAAAACTATAAAACATTAGGAGTTCAAAGGAGACCTAACTAAATGGAAAGGTATGATATATTAATGGACCAGAAGGCATTATTAAGATATCAATTCTCCCCAAACTGGTCTACATATTAAACAGAATCCCAATCAAAATCCTTTGGAAAAAGAAAAAGCACAGGACTGAGGATAGCCAAAGCAACTTTGAAAAAGAACAAAACTGGAGGACTCAAACTACCTGATTTCAAGACTTACTGAAAAGCTACCGTAATCACCACAGTGTGGTTCAGGTGAAACATACAAATCAATGGAATAGAGTAAAGAATCAGAAATAGACCCTCACATATATGCTCAATTGATTTTTCACAAAAATGGCAAGGTAATTAAATGGAGATGGAATAATATTTTCAGCAAACGTTGCTGGGACAAAATAATGACCCGTGAGCCATACTTCATGCCATGTGTACAAATTAAGTAAAAATAGATCGTAGATTCAATGTAATAACCACAATATTTCTAGATAAATACATAGGAGAAAATCTTTGTGACTGTAGGTTAGGCAAAGATTTCTTAGACATAACATCGAAAGCACAAACCACATAAAAAACATTCATAAACTGAACTTCACAATGAAAAACTTCGGCTCTTCCAAAGCTCTTGTTAAGAAAAGTAAGAAGACTAGCCATGGATTGGGAAGAAATATTTACAAAATACATATCTGATAAAGGGCTTGTATCAAGAATGTAGATAGATATCTTTTCAAAACATAATAATAGAAATACAAATAACTCTAAGTTATGTGTTTCGTAAACACATGAAAAGACTCTCACCTTCATTACTTATTAGGGAAATGTGCATTAACACCACCAAACACCTACTAGAATGGCTAAAATGTAAAAATACGGCAAAAGCTCCCAAGTGCTGGGGAGGTTACCGAGCAAATGGAACTCTCATGTATCATGTTGGGAGTGCAAAATGGTATGGTCACTTTGGAAAATGGTTGGACAGTTTCTTATAAACTCAAATATATACTTACCAAACAGCCCAACAATTCCACTCCTGGGTATTTACCCAAGAGAAATGAAAACATATGTCCACAAAAAGACCTGCATGCAAATGTCTATAGCAACTTTATTCATGATGAGCCAAACCTGGAAACAACCCAAATAACCATGAACTGATGAATGGTTAAACGAGTTATGATATATTCATACTGTGGAATACTACTCCCAATAAACAAACCAAACTACTGATAAATACAACAATTTGGATGAATCTCAAGTACATTATTCTAAGCAAAAAAGCCTGAGTAGCGACTCAGTATGATACTCTTTCAAATGACCTATGGAAAACACAAATTGTAGTAACAGAAATCAGACCAGTTGCCAGTGCTGGGGGTGGAGTGGGAGAGATTAAAGGATCCACTACAAAGTAGTACAAGGAAAATTCTGTGGTGATAGAAATAGTTTACATTTTGACGTTGGTTGTAGTTACACAACTGCTAGAACTGTCTACCTGAAAAGAGTGAAATCTTGATATATATAAATTATATCTTTACAAACCGACTTTTTAAAGTAGGCTCCATGTCCAGCATGGAGCCCAACGCAAGGTGTGAACTCATGACCCTGAGATCAAGACCTTGAGATCAAGACCTGAGCTGAGATTGAGAGTTGGACACTGGGGGTGCCTGGGTGGCTCAGTCGGGTGAGCATCAGACTCTTGATTTCAGCTCAGGTCATGATCTCAGGGTGCTGGGATGGAGCCCAGTGTTGGGCTCTGTGCTCAGAGGGGAGCCTGCTTGAGGATTCTTTCTCTCCATCTCCCCCTTTCCCGCTCTCTCTCTCAAATAGATAAATAAATCTTAAAAAAAAAACAAAACAAAACTCAGACACTTAACCGACTGAGCTGCCCAGCTGCCCCAGTATAAACCTACTTTAAATAAAACATATGAGTATATATACACAAAATAATCCCTTCCTTTGTGGAACAGCCATTAATCAAATAAGCACACAAATAAATACACAATTGCATGTAGCATTCAACAATACAGCTGGCCATCTCCTATCGTAAAAAAGGGCTGGATAAGGAAGTTTACAATTTATGTTTAAATATTAAATCAACTCAGGTAATTTGCTTTAGAATTTGTACAGGGTCTTCTATTTGCTATATTACTAACAATAGCTAATATTTACTGTCATTTTTCTGAACACGGATGCTGCACTAGATTCTTTATACATATCATCTCATTTAATCCTCAAAGTAATTCTATGAATTTGCTACTGTTACCATCCCCTTCCTTTTTTTTTTTTTTAATGCAGTGGAAGCATAAACACAAAGGGTAAGCAAATTTCTAAGGTCTCACAACTAATGAGCCGCAAGGTTGGTACTCAGTGTAGACACACCTGATTGAAAGCTCTTGAACTCCATGCCAGGGCTTCTTGATGGGGTATGCTTAAAATGCATAGTCTCGGGGCTCCTGGGTGGCTCAGATGGTTAAGCGTCTGCCTTTGGTTCAGGTCATGATCCCAGGGTCCTGGGATTGAGCCCCACATCTGGCTCCTGGCTTGGCGGGGAGCCAGCTTCTCCCTTTCCCTCTGCCTCACCCCCTGCTCATGCTCTCTGTCTCTCTGTATCTCTCTGTCTCAAATGAATAAATAAAATCTTAAAAAAAAAATGCAGAGTCTCAGCCCTCCCCCAGAGACCGGGATTCAGCCTGAAGAATGGGGTAATCCTGGGGGCTGCATTCAGAAGCCCCCAGGACATTCTGATGCATTTACCCCTAATCTACAGTCTGACTGATCAGCAGAGTTTCAAGGATCATGAAGGAGATTCAGAATCACAAAACAGCAAGGCTGGATGGCATTTTAGAGATTATTCAACTGTGTTTTTGTTTACAAGAGACAGGAAAAGGCAGTGGGCTCCAGGAGGGAAAGCAGTGGTGCTGGGAGTTTCTCAGAAATGGGGAAATGAAGGATGGCTTGGGAGAAGAGACAGCGGGAAGTCAGGGTATCCCAAAGCGGAGTCAAGGTCACCAGCTAGAGCATTGAGGGGGGAGAGGAGTTTGCCTTGATAATAACTTCCCACTAGCCTCTCTATGGTGCTGCATCATTTGCAAAGTGTTTTTTACATAAATTACATTCATTTGTCACAATGAATCTATGATAAGGTATATTAGTTGAATTCCTTTGGTTGGATGTAAGAGAAATCAACTTAAACTAGTCTAAAACTACCATCTGGACTCTCTCCATCCCTAAATCACTATTTCTCTTCCCTTCCCTTCCCTTCCCTTCCCTTCCCTTCCCTTCCCTTCCCTTCCCTTCCTCCCTTTCTCTCCTCTGTCCTCCTCTGCCTTGCTGGTCCAGATCACGAGTAGAAAATGCTCGTCCATAGCTCCCGAGCTTAGATATCAGGTCCCTTTTGCTCCCAGGTCTATATTTCAATAGAAGGGTCCCTAAGTGGGCCAGGTTGGTCAGGAGCCCAGGCTTGTTCAATGAGATGAGTCAGGAGATGGGGTCCTATTGTCCACAATGACCCTTGGGAGCTCCAGAGAGGAGGGACTGGCAGACAACTCAACAGGTGTCTGGCACATGGCCCTCTGCCCCTTGTTATGTTACATATATACACATATCACCTCATATGTACGATTTTTCAAAGATGCCTCTGCCTTACAAGGCCTAATTATTCCAGTTACAACTGCAAATGTACATTCGCTTTCCTGAACAGACGACAACTCAAGGTCATGCTCAGCCACTCTATAGAATTGAGGTCCATGGTTCATAGTCAGTCTCACCTTTTGCCATATAAGGTGATGCCCTCAGGTTCCAGGGAGTAGGTGTCCTTGGATGCCATTTTTTAGCCTATCACAAGTAACTTCATTAAAAAGGTAAACCAAAACAGCAAAGTTAATTTTAATAATATATTCTTAACCTAATGTATCCAAAATATTACTATTAGATATGTAATCAATAAAAAACATCGATGATTTATTTTACATTCTGTTTTCCCTGCTACGCTTTCCAAATCCAGTGCATATGCCCAACCTCCCTGTTCTGTCTGCATTGGTGGGGAGGAGCTCTTGGGCTGGGGTGTAGCTGCACGCATCAGGGGGTCATGCTCCAGCATAGGGACCCCACTGGGCTCTTCTTTTATAGGAGAAGAGTGGCTTTGGGGAATAAACATCCATGGAGCACTGAACCAAGGTGCCGGCTATCTGGGGGAGGGCTGGGGGAAAGGCCCTCTGTTTCACACCCGGGGACCTTGTGTGTGTCTCATCCCATGGGATATTGAATCCGGGTGCAGCCCTGTTTTCTGCACGTAGGGTGGGGATTGCCTGGCAGGACTGAGTCCTTGGCTCTGCTACCTCATTGCCAGAAAATGGAAATGTCAGGAAAGCACCCCTAGTTGCTCATTGGGCAGTCCTTGTCTGCACAGCTGAAAATGGTGACATAGGATTTTAGGTCTCTCTGATTCCAAAGCCAGTTCTCCCAGTCACTCTTCTCTTCTGCTCCTGCTGGCTTGACGATATCCATGTGGGGTTTGAGCCGGGGTCATCTCCTGAGATGGGCTGAGCTAGGGGGTTGCTTACGAAGGCAGCCCCCAAATTGGACTGAGGTAGGACAGCAGGCAGACAGGGCCGGGATCCCGGGCGGGTCAGGAATTGGGACACTCCAGGGTGTGGTCCCCGTGGCCGAGGTAAAGACTGGAGCTTCTGGAGACACCCACGTGGCCTGGCCCAAGGTAGAGGCGGTGGCTGGGGCAGCTCACAGAGAAACTTGTTTTGGATGAAGGTGAACTGCTAAGTTGTTTGTTTTTTGATGAGCTGTCCCACCCAAGAATGTTCCAGCCACGTCTTAAAAGGCTTAGGCCCTCCACAGAGGGTCTGGTTTTCCTGAGTCAGTGATTTTGTCTCCTTCTGTCTAAGAATCCTGCCAGTTTGTCTCCCCGAGTGTTTTGTTGGTGGATCGGGGCTCAAGTGGCTCTGGACGGAGACCGAGTCTTCTTAGTCTTTGGGGTTAGTAATTTTCCAATTCCTTGCCTGCGCTAGGGCCACAGGTGGGCATTTAACCTGAGCGTGACACTCACTAACCCCATCAGCTCCGGTCACCTGGGTGTCTGCACAGAGCAGGTATCCGTGACAGGCCTTATTTCGGGGTGGCTTGGCTGCCTAGCAGCCCAGGGTTGCTGCCTGCTGGAGGCCCCAACCAGCAGTAAAGGAAAGCATCTGTCCTTGTCTCAGTGGTTTCCAAGGACCCAGCTCAGCATTCGCAAGGTGTGTGTACAGGGATGCGCTGTGTGTGTGCTCACCGTTTCTTGATGTGTCCATGCAGAACAGGTGGCCCAAAGCTCAAAAAGTGTGCAGATGAGTAACAAGTTCGATATGATGTGGATCTGCTGTATGAGAGTTTCCAATGCAGATTGCGGGACAAGTTCATTGGGTTTGTTTTCCCAGGGTTTCCCTGACTCTTCCGCACAAAATTCCATATCTTTAAATTTGTCGAGTCCCCCCAACAACCCTAATAGTCATTAACGGTAAAATTGGCTGTGTTTTCTGAACCCCAAATCCTGTTTGGGGCTACTTTTCAAAGTCAGTCTGGGAGGTATAATAATTTGGAGGCAGAAATACTGAAGTGTTAGCTGGTCTATAAAAACGACAGAACACACGATTGGGGTTCAGGCTGTCCAGAGCCACATTCAGGGCACTTGATGGCTATTCTGAAGAGAGTTGAGTCCAACCCTCCTCCTTACGTACGTATGTGACAGACCAAACTCTGAGATGGTAGAAGAGGGTTAGCCAATGACATTCTTTCTGGCTAACGCAATCCCCATGTCTTCCTTCTGACAGCGGAGAGGCTTGGGCACGGCAGTGGGAGATCTACAAAGATGAAGGGCCAGGAGGAAAGGCAGGGTGTGTAAAGGAGCTAGACAAATAATAATTAGTAATAGAAGAATAGGCAGAGCAGCAGGTAATATTTATCAATCCCATACCTTTTGTCATAGTATGCTTGGTGCTTTGTACTCGTACCTCATGCATTCATTCACTCATGCATTCATTCGTTCATCCCTTTGTTCAATTGCTCAATAGTTATTAATGTGTCAAGTAGCATTCTGGGTGCCAAGGATCCAGCAATGAATGCACCAAATTCATTGCTCTCATGGAGCTTACATTCTAGCAGGGGGAGAGACAGCAAACAAATATATAATGCCAGGTAGACAAGTGCTGAAAAAAATCTGAGCACAGGACACAGGGGGACAGAGGCTGGTAAGGGGAGTTCCTTCCCACGAGTAGGTGTCTGTCTGCTTTGCAGGCAGAGGGACTAGCTGCTCTGAGCCTGGGAAGGGCTTGGCATGTCAAAGGAAAGAGCAAAGAGGGAGAGCTTGGGGGTGAGGTCCATGGGGTAGCTGGGGATCTGAGTGAAGTATGGAAGGCATCGAAGATTTTTGAGCAGGGACATGTCTGATGTGGGTTTTAAAGGAATCTTACTACTTGCCTAGTGGAGAAAAGGCTGGATTGGGGGTAAGGGTGGGAGCAGGGAGGCCAGTTAGGGGGCCACTGCAATTGCTTTGGAGGGAGATGGTAATGGCTTGGAGCCATGAGCTAAGATTGGAGGAGAAAAGAAGTGGTCGGTTCTGGAGATACTCGGAAGTTATGGTGGTGGGATTTGCCAATGGATTTGGATATGAGAGCAAGAGAGGAGGCATGTCTTGACTTGCTAGCCCAAACTAGCACTACCACTTACTGACATGGGAAGCACAGGAGAAGGGACATATCTGGAGATGAAAATCAAGAGTTTGGTGCAGATACGCCAACTCTGTGATGCTTATTTGACATCAGGTGGAGATGTTACAGAGAGCGCTGAGTGGCTACATTAGTCTGGAGCTCAGACGGGAGGCTGGGATTGAGATTCAGGAATCCTCAGCAAAGAGCTGCTACGTGGAGTCATAGCTCCGGATGAGGCCATCCAGGGAGTGAGAAGATAAGAGGTCCAGGGTCTTCTGACATGTGTGAGGAGGGAAGGGACATATGTTGAGGGAAGAAAACCGGGGGGTGGGGGGGGAGGTCTTATTTTGACAGTAAATCAACACAGTGACCAACCATGTCAATTGCACTAATAAGCTGAGTAAGATGAAGACAGCTGAGTAAACCACAAGGTTTAGCAACATGTCTTTCATCTCAAAACCTTACGTGGTGGGCACTACGATTATCCACTTTATCCACAAGGAAGTCACAACTCAGAGAGGCTCAGTAACTCTGCCGGGGCTGATAGAATCAGTGATGGAGCTGGGATCCAACCCAGGCTAAGCCCGAAGCCTCCCAGCTCTGTGCCCGGGACTACTCCAGAAACACACATTCCCCTTCTTACTTCCACCGTGGGAGTCCTGGGCTTTTTAGCTCACCTCACAGGTAAATGGTGACAATGCTCAAGGAAAGAAGCCTATCTCAGCTCCATTTGGAGGATGACAGATTATTGGAGAGTCTTCTGAGAGAATGATTCAGAAAGGACGGAGGGAGGATAATGTGGAGCATTTTGGAGAAGCCTGCCTTACCAATTATCTTCAGTTTGAGCTCATGATTGCTTTAAACATTTCTTATTAGCATGAGAGAGAGAGACGAAAGAGGCTCAAAATAAAAAGTGTTTATACCAAAAAATGGAGAGGAGGATTTGCAGGCTTTGCTGATAGATTGCAGGCTACAAAACAGATTTGTGGGTGAAATCTAAGCTCTTTGTGTGTGTTCTTTTCCATTTCCTCCCTTTTATGCTTAATGCCCATTAAAGAAAAGCTAATTAAGACACTATAGGAATAACATAAGTAACCTTCATCCCTAAATAATGTTATCTATTGACTGCAAAATATTTTGCATGAAAAGCATTTCAGTTTTTTTTTTTTGAGAAAAAAAAGTAGCTAATGTATTGCCCTACTTTGTACATATTATTTTCAGACTGTATATTCTTAAAATTAGTAATTCTCTGGACATAGGTTTTCAAATCTGGGTTTCCCAATCCAAAATCGAATGGATTTACAGTGAGTACATTTTATAGGCTCTAGGTGCCAATGCAGTTTTTAGATGATAGTTACAAAATGAAAAATTCTTTTTAAAAATAAAAAGATTTTATTTATTTATTTATTTGAGAGAGATAGAGAGTGTACCCATGAGAGAAGGGGGAGGAGCAGAGAGAGAGGGAGAGAGCAAATCCTCCAGCAGACTCCCTGCTGAGTGCAGAGCCCAATGAGGGGCTGGATCTCATGACCCTGAGATCATGACTTGAGTGGAAATCAAGAGTCTGTTGCTTAACCAACTGAATCACCCAGGCGTCCCTAAAATGAAAGATTCTCAATTTCAGTGTGAAGTAGTGTCCTGGGGCTGCCAAAGCAAATCGCTGCAAACTAGGTGACTTAAAACAACAGAAATTCATTCCCTTGTGGTTCTGGAGGCCTGAAGTCCGAAGGCTCTAGGAGAGAATGCTTCCTCACCTCTCCCCCCTCCTGGCAGCTGTGGGCATTCACTGGCTTGTGTCTGCATAAACCTAATCTCTGCCTGGTCTGCTTCCCCGAGTCTCTGTGTCCCGAACCCCTCTCTGCCTTTCTCTGATAAGATCACTGTCGTTGGAGTTAGGACCCGCTCTAAATCCAGGATGATCTCATGTCATGATCCTTACCTTGATTTGCAAAGACCCCTTTCTCCAGATAAGGTCACAGTCACAGGTTCTGGATCTGGGGATTTAGACTTATATTTTGGGGGCCACTATTCAACTGTCTAACCAGCGTTATGCCCTAAAGTGGCGGGAAGGAATCAGAGACCTAGGTGTAGATACTCTTCCCTCTGATGTCCGCTCTTGTAAGTTTGTGCCCAATACCGTGCTCAAGAGAATGCATCCAGTGTGTGTGAGTAGTTTAGAGAGACAAAGGAGCCATAGAGGAGGAGATGGTTCAACTTTGCAATCCGCCCTGGTAGCGTCCAGGTCCCAGGGAAACAGAGTGCTCTGGATCAGACCATCTGGATTGAAAGTGACTGCCAATTACTGGCTGTGTGATTTTGGCAATATATTTAGCTTGGCTCAGTCTTCATTTGTGAAATGTGAGTCATGATACTGACTGACCTCAGAGTGTTCCCAGGAAGATCAGAAGAAGTGCCAAATGTAAAGCCCCTAGCACAATGCTTAGATGATTCTATAAATATCAGCGTTCCCCTGTCCTCTCCATGCCGAGCCAGGATGCTTGGGTTCCACATTCAGTTTTTACCCTTGGAGCTTCCCAGTTACCGGAGGAAATGGGAGCCCTGGACCGAGTCCTCATATCTTACCTTCACCAGCTACTCTGTTCAGGCTCTCTGTTCCCCGCAAGATACTTCCAATTCACTCACCAAGTCCTTTCTCTTTTACTGTCTCTCCCTCTTGTCCAGGGACTGAGTAGCTTTTCTCATCTGTTCGTTGGGAACCCGTGGTTTCAGTGTCAGCCACTCAATTCAGCTCTGCACGGTACTGTGTCAGCTTGTGGGGGAACAGTCCTAGCTCACAGGCATGGGACTCTGGCGACTACTTCCAATGTTTCTGAGCTAGCTGACGACGTGGGGATCCAGAGCTGTCTATGAGTTGGAAGCTGAGAATAACAGGTTTGTCTGGCAGTTCAGAAACTGTGGGCTGAAATGGGGTTGCTGGTTAATAGGAATGGAAATTAGGGTCTGGAGAGAGGAGCAGTAGACCCTTCGATTGGTCCAGGTGGGGCTGTCTTCACAGCTGCTCCACCCAAGGAAGTGGCCCTGGACTTGGAACCTCAGGCTCTGCATGAACCCAGCAACTGGTCTCACGTCTCTGAGCTCCAGTTTTCTCCTGTGTAAAAAAACTTGGGGCGCCTGGGTGGTTCAGTCAGTTAAGCATCTGATCTTGGTTTCGACTTAGATCATGATCTCGGGGTCGTGGGATTGAGCCCCGAGCCCCGAGTTGGGTCTTGTGCTCGGCTCGGAGTCTGCTTGGGATTCTCTCTTCCTCTCCCTCTGCCCCTTCCACTCATTCTTTCTCTCTCTCAAACAAATAATAAATAAATCTTAAAAACAAATAGAAATTTTCAGTTGTTTGGGGATAAAAATAGATCATGGGCATGAATGCAAGTAAACATTATTAGACTTCAGTGTATTACGTAAGCACGGTACCAGAGTGGTTATAAGTCACACACCTCTGGGGCATAGCTCTTCTCTCTTTTCGCAACTGCTATTCTTTTATGCATGTAGATCGGCAACAGATGCCATGAATGCTGGTAAAGTCAATCCAAGTCAGTAGGAAGGGTTTTGATGCTGTTCACTTCTGGTCCAGTGGTTGTCTTTTGTTCACCAAGAATTAGACTAGGGTAGATCTTCTCAAACCTTAATGTCCTTACCAATCCCCTGGAGATCTTGTTAAAATGCAGTTGTCTTTCATTTAGCCACTCTCGTCTGGGACCCGAAATTCTGCATTTTTAGCAAGTTCCTGATCCTATTGGTGCAAGACTTTGCTTTGAGTAGCAAGGGGCCAACAGCCTGGAATTCAGCTGCTCAGATACTGTTGGCTCTTGAACAACGTGGAGCTTAAGAACACAGACAACCCCATGCAGCAGAAAATCTGCATACAACTTTTACCTCCCCCAAACCTAAACCACTAATAACCTACTGTTAACTGAAAGCCTTACCAATAACATAAATAGTTGATTAAAACATATTTTGTATGTTCTATGCATTATATACTGTATTCTTACCATAATACCTTTTTCTTCAATTTTTCGGTATTTCTAAGCTACGCAGTTCCACTTTGGGTTTTTTCAAATTGTGTTAATCTCCAAAAAATTTTCCAATATATTTATTGAAAAAATCCGCGGATAAGTGGACCTGGCAGTTCGAACTTGTTTTAAGGGTCAAGTGTACTCTGGTTTTCTCGAAAGATCTATGTTCAGGATTTCCCCAAAATGAGCTGTAACTTCTCTTTCTTTTATCACTGAAAACTCATCTTCTTCAGGTCAGCATTGGCAGAGAAGAATTTTCTTAGGGTAACCCCAAATAGAATGGAGGCAGCAAGGCAGAGGAAAATTACTTCTTTGATGAAAGCCATTTCTTCGATCAATAAGCATGCTGACTCAGGATAACGGGAGGGACTTTGGTCTGCCAGGCGGTAATCCGCACAGTTTAGGTACAGCACTACAAGTTGGTCTAATGCTCACCTAAGAGCCTGGTTGATAATTCTTTTTTGGTGTTGTTTTGTTTTAGTTTTGCATCCCTTAAGATTTTGCTCTGACTCACCTCCTCTGAGAGGCCTCTTATTCTCATTTCTCTTTCCTGACTCAGAATCCTCTACAAGCCCTTGTAACTTCTAGTATTTGCCTCTATCCCAACTGGTTTCACTGTATCTCACCATCATTTTATGGGCGTCCCTCTTTACACTGTGAGTTCCTTGAGGAAAAGATGGTGTCTTTCATCTCTGTGTCTTAGGGGTCCTGGACAATGTCTGGCGTATTATTAGACACTCCAGTTGTTGTAACATTGTAGGTACAGATGACTAATTTGTTCATAGGTACAGGAAGCAAACTGTTGGTTACCAGAGGGGAGGGGGCGAAAGATGGGCAAAATAGGTGAAGGGGATTAAGAGGGACAATCTCTCAGTTCTAAAATTATGGGGTTGTGAAATACAGCATAGGGAATATAGTCAATGATATTATAGTAACTTTGTAGGGTGACAGACAGTAACTAAACTTATCGTGGGGATCATTTTGTGACCATCACTGTGATGCACACCAGAAACTAAGGATATTATATATCAATTATGCTTCAATAAGAACAGATGACTCGTTTGCTGAAACTAGGACCTTTTGATCATTCTCATTTAATCCTCATAACAACTCAGTGGATTTTTGCTGTCTCTCCATTTTATAGATGTGGCAATGGAAGCTTAGAAAGGTGGAGTGGCTTACCTAAGGTCACTCAGGTGTCATGTGGTAGAGCTGGGCCTTGGATGAAGATGTGTCTGCGTCTTTGGTCCAAGTTCTTCCTAACCACTTTGGAATGACTAAATGCAAAAATACACCCACAGTCAACTTTATGTTTACCCTGACCTGCAAAGTGTAGGAGGCTAATCATTGCTTTGGCTGAACGTGCTGACATCCAGAGCAATGACTCCCAAGTGCTGGGCCATGGGCCCCTGCCAGCTCAGGACTAAAGACTCACCAGTCTTTGATACGAGGAAAAGAAGAACATAAAGTTAAGTTCATTCAATTAGAGAACTGCCTTCACGATCAGGTCATGTCCACTCTTTTCTTTTCTGATGTTCATGCGAGCTTCCTTTCAAAAACTAATGGCACTAGTAATTGGTAGGTATAAGTCTTTTTTTTTCTCACCACAAGTGTATCTATCACCATACAACGTTATTTCCATCTTATTGGCTATATTCCTTCTGCTGTACCTTTCCTCCCCCTGTTTGATAACTCGAAGTTTGTACCTCTTAATCCTTGTCCGCCACCCCCCATCCCTTTTCCCTCTGGCAACCACCAATTTATTCTCTATATTTATAAGTCTCGTTTTTTTTTTTTTTTTGGTTGGTTGTTTTTTTTTGTTTTTTTAGATTCCACATGTAAGCGAAATCATATAGTATTTGTTTCTCTCTGTCTGACTTATTTCACTTAGCCTAATACCCTCCAGGTCCATCCACTTTGTTACAAATGGCAAGAGCTCAGTCTTTTTTATGGCTGAGTAATTTTCTCTTGTATATATACCACATGTTCTTTAGCTATTCATCTATCAATGGACACTTAGGTTGCTTCCATATCTTGGCTATGGTAAATAATGCTGCAATAAACATAGGGGTGCATATATCTTTTCAAATGAGTGTTTTTGCTTTCTTTGGGTCAATACCCAGTAGTGGAATCATAGGGTAGTTCTATTTTTAATTTTTCAAGGAATCTCCATATTGTTTTCCACAGTGGCTGCACCAATTTACATTCCCTCCAACAGTAAACAGTATGTTTTCTCCACATCCTTGCCAACACTTGTAATTCTTGATACTAGGCATTATGACAGAAATGAGGTGATACCTCTTCGAGATTTTGATTTGCATTTCCCTGATGATGAGTGATATTGAGATAGTTGTTATTATTATTATTTAACATTTTTACTTGGCAAAACAGACTGACCATACTGAATTGGAATCCTTTTTTTTTTTTTTATTAAAGACTTCTGTCAAATTCCAATAACTTGGAATAGCTACTAAAGAAGGTTAAGAAGTAATCAGGAGCAGAGCCCCTATTGGAGAAAAAATACGCAGATGTCTTTAGTGGATGATTTTGGAATTACAATAAAAATTCCTACTCATAAATATCCTCTTTTCCATCATGCCCAGCTTACTCTAAGCAGCCATTGATAGTAAGACCCCAACTCTACAAAAGGAACACCCCTTTATTTGAGCAAAATGGCTGCAGGCTTTTTTCTTTTGAATTCTGTTCAGATGGGCCACTTTTTGGGGTGCTTGTTGAACATACATTTCTAAAGACTAAGAGCAGGCAGCTAGCTTTTCTGCATAGGGACTGACAGAGGGGGGAGGAAGAAGGGAACAGGGCATTGCCCAAGAAGGCCAGCAGTGTTCGGTTGAGGGAACAGGGCCAGTAAGAGCAAGTCTGAAATAATGGACATACCCAGTGTAATGTTGAACACGCACACAGAGAGAAGAGAAAATAATGGGGAAGTCGGATTTTTACCTGTTAGTCTGCTTGAAGCAGACTAACAAAAACTCAAATAAAAATACACACAGCATGCCAAATTCCTATGATGCCATCAGAAATGGACCCGTTTCCACATGTCAGATGAACTGATGGAATTCTTATAGTTTGTCTAATTCACGAAGAATAGAGTCGAGCAGGATCTCTTTCTCACTGTGTTCATATCATTGTCTGGTGATCAGAATGACTGACAGAATAAATATAGGTAATGACAATCCTTTTTTTAACCCATATTTCACAACACTCAGCCTTACCCAGCGGAATTGATCTGGTACCTACAACTACAAAAAGAATAGCCTTGTAAAAAGCTTTAGATCACAAACTGTGAGATACAGTTAGGCATGTACCATGACCCCAACAAGGGCTTGGTGTGTGGCAGACCTCATTTTTATTGTCCCCTTGGTGAGTCATGAATCACTGCAGCCCATAAACTCCTGACACACTTTCCAGATGAGTGGAATTCACCATCCTGATAGTAAAACTACCCCTCATTGCTAAGTAGCTCAAAAGTTAAAATCCATCTTTATGAGGTAACGAGCATTAGAGCAACATCAGAAAGATTGTATGTGATTAGAACAACTAGAACTATCTTGCCATGTAATGGATTTATTATGTATGTTGTATAACTGCTTTCTTCTGAACCAGATAATAGTGAAATTAATAATGGCCAAGAATCAAATCAAGTATTTCATATCTGTACATTGTTCAGTATTTATGAGGAGATAAGGATTTCTGGCTGTTTAAGGAGAGAATAATCCAGGAATATTTCTTCACCCTGAGAGATCTGATCCCCCAAATTAAGCTTAAATTTGTATTCTGTCTTCACTGATCTGTGGGTGACAATGGGACTGATGTAGTCTTACGTTTTGAGTATGGGTGGATCTCTCTGAATACACGAAGCTAATGCACTTAGCATCTGTCTCCCAGGAAAGCGCTTGAGATTTGGCAATGTGATGACAAGTAAGATGGAGCCTCTGTTCTGAGGATACTTACAATCTAGACAGGATATAAGATGTGTATGTGCATAACTCTATTAAGGGTAGGGAATGAGGAAGTGCTGGAGAGAGACATAGAAGAAGTCAGAAGGCACAGATTTCTCCTGGCTAGAGTGTGGAGGGCAGCTCACACAACATGTGGCATTTGCCTTGAGCCTTCAGGATGGGGTCCAGGAAGAGGAACTAAAAACATTTGATATCTTTGTAATTAAGATTAGGGGCACATCAAGGGGGAGGGAAGTGCATTCCTGAAAGACGAAGCAGCATGAGTATGAAAGGGCTTTTCCCATAGGGGTACCTGGGTTGGAAGTGTTAGGTTGGAAGACGAGATGGGCCTAGGTCATGGGAGCTTTGGAAACCAGACTGGAGACTTTGATTTTTATTCCGTATGTGATCATTGCAGCCAGACACTGTTGTTTGTCAACTCAGCAGATATTGCTTACTCCTTTTTTTTCCTTTGCTAACAGAGCCATCATGATCATAAACTTTGTATTTTATAGACCGTCAGTGTTTTGTTTTTAAAGATTTTATTTATTTATTTATTTGAGAGACAGAATGAGAGAGAGAGAGCATGAGAGGGGGGAGGGTCAGAGGGAGAAGCAGACTCCCCGCCGAGCAGGGAGCCCGATGCGGGACTCGATCCCGGGACTCCAGGATCATGACCTGAGCCGAAGGCAGTCGCTTAACCGACTGAGCCACCCAGGTGCCCCTCTCCATCTTTTTAAAAAATTTATTGTTTTAAAAGATTTTATGTATTTATTTGAAAGAGAGAGTGCGTGTGCACGAGTGGTGGGGAGGGGCAGAGGGACAAGCTGACTCCCCACTAAGCATGGAACCCAACTCAATCCCAGGACCCTGAGATCATGACCTGAGCCGAAGGCAGTCGCTTAACCAACTGAGCCACCCAGGTACCCCTCTTTTTTTTTTTTTTTTTAAAGATTTTATTTATTTGAGAGAGAGAGAATGAGAGAGAGAGAACACATGAGAGGGGAGAGGGTCAGAGGGAGAAGCAGACTCCCCGCCGAGCAGGGAGCCCGACGCGGGACTCGATCCTGGGACTCCAGGATCATGACCTGAGCCGAAGGCAGTCGCCCAACCGACTGAGCCACCCAGGTGCCCCTCTTTTTTTTTTTTTTTAAAGATTTTATTTATTTGAGAGAGAGAGAATGAGAGACAGAGAGCATGAGAGGGAGGAGGGTCAGAGAGAGAAGCAGACTCCCCGCCGAGCAGGGAGCCCGACGCGGGACTCGATCCCGGGACTCCAGGATCACGACCTGAGCCGAAGGCAGTCGCCCAACCGACTGAGCCACCCAGGCGCCCGACCATCAGCATGTATAAAATAGCTTTGTAGGTGTTTGACCTGAGGAAGGGGGCTTGAGCTGATGGGTCCTTGACATGGACAACCCTGAAGGGAGGGTGGAAGGTGAGGAGGAGGGAGAAAGACTTGGGAGAGCCAAAAGGCAAAATGAAGGCCGTGAAGTACAGCAGCAAGAGGACACACCTAGGAACCTTCTGGAATATAAAACATGTACAAAAGTCACTTCACATAATACTGGAGAGGCAATTACTTTCTAACCACTCTGGGTTGATAATAACATATTTAGTTTGATCTGATTCATTCTAACAGACAGCTTAATCTCCTCACAGAACTGCGAGATCTGTGCTAACTGAGGGCAATGTCCAGCCAGAAGGCTTTCATCATGCGCTTTGACAGAACTTCTTTCCCACTTTCGTGTCCCCCCCCCAGGAGTATCATTAATTGTGTTAAACACAGATGGACTGAACTGGGCTGCATTTTGTCCCCCCTTAAAAGAGATGTTCGAGCCCTACCCCCACATCTGTGAATACGACCTTGTTTGGAAGTAGGGTCTTTGCAGCTATCATAGAAGTAAGATGAGGTCCAAGAGAGTCAATCCCAAGAGTTCTCGTCACAAGGAAAAGACTTTTCTTTCCCTTTCTTGCTTTTGCTTCTACATAGAATGATGGCTATTACCTACCCTTACTCTGCTCACCATCTCGCACAATATACATGGAAGTTAAGTAATTGTGTGGTACACATCACACTACACAGGGCTGAACTTGATCAACAATAAACTTTATCTCAATAAAGCTGGGGGAAAAGTGAATAGGAGATCACCCTGGATTAGGGCGGACCTTAAATCCAATGACTGCTGTCCTTTGAAGAACAGGAGATTTGGTCACAGGATGGATGAGGCATACAGGGAAAGAGGCCATGTGAGGCAGAGGCCAATGGAGGCAGAGGCTGACCTTATGCTGCCACAAGCCAAGAAATGCCAAGAGTTGCTGCCAACGATCAAATATTAGAAGAGGCAAGAAAAGGGGGGCACCTGGGTGGCTCAGTCGGTTAAGTGTCTGCCTTCAGCTCAGGTCATGATCTCAGGGTCCTGGGATGGAGCCCCGCCTGGGGCTCCATGCTCATTGGGGAGTCTGCTTGAGGAT
>NW_023270865.1:11638244-11656449 GCF_011800145.1 Mirounga leonina
CTCGATTTTGGCTCAGGTCATGATCTCAGGGTCCTGGGATTGAGCCCTGAGTTGGGCTCTGTGCTCAGTGTGGAGTCTGCTTCTTTCCCTTTCCCCCTGTCCCTCTCCCTGCATGCTCTCTCCCTCTCTAAAATAAATAAATCTCGGGCGCCTGGGTGGCTCAGTTGGTTGAGCGACTGCCTTCGGCTCAGGTCATGATCCTGGAGTCCCGGGATCGAGTCCCGCATCGGGCTCCCTGCTCAGCGAGGAGCCTGCTTCTCCCTCTGACCCTTCCCCATCTCATGTACTCTCTCTCATTCTCGCTCTCTCAAATAAATAAATAAATAAAATCTTTAAAAAAATAAAATAAAATAAAATAAATAAATCTTAAAAAATGTAAAAGCCAAAGATTGTCATGTTGGATGAGAAACAACTTATACATTGTTTTTAAGAGACACACTTTAAATGAAAAGACAGACAGATTGAATGTAAAAAAAAGGTAGAATACTATAGCACACCAACGCTAGCCAGCAGAAGGCTGTTGTGGCTGTGTTACCGTCAAAGCAAATAGATTCTGAGGTAAAGTCTACTGGAGGAGAAGACGGACGTTTCTTAATGATACACTAAGCTATTTAACAGAAACGTGGAACAACCCTAAGTTGTATACACCTATGGCTTTAAACCATATGAAACAAAAATGAACAGAACTAAAAGGAGGAATAATAATCCACATTATAGTTATAGATGTTAACAACACACCTCTCTCAGCAACTGATCAAATAGGCAGGAAAAAAAATCAGTAACGTAAAAAAATGTTAGAGTTATAGGATATACCAACTTCACCTGAGCAATGAGCTCAACAGTGCAGAAAATCCACCCCACTGACAGATAGATATCCATGACATCGGGTGTCTTCCCAAGCATTGGCAGGGTTTTGATTTATATATTATTAGGAAGGCTCCCCCTTGTACTCATTACACAGACTTTTTTTTTTTTTTTTAAAGATTTTATTTATTTGTTAGAGAGAGAGCATGGGAGCAGGTGAGCAGGGGAAGGGGCAGAGGGAGAGGAGAAGCAGGCTCTCCACTGAGCTGGGAACCCCACGAGGGGCTTGATCCCAGGACCCCAAGATCATGACCTGAGCCAAAATCAAGAGTCAGATGCTTAACCGACTGAGCCATCCAGGTGCCTCCAGCCTCTCTATAGAGATAGAGCAGGAGTAGCTTGCAACTTTACCACTTTATTCCTTACCCCCCAGTGTTTTGGCAGCAGGACGTCAGTGCCAGAGGAGGAAGAAAGGGACCAGGACACTAGGATTTGAGTGGCTTAAGAAATATATAAACAGTGATAAGACCAGAGTTATGAGTCCAAAGATTTGTTAAGGGGAATTTGTGGTTAAGAAGCCAAAGTGGTGTGAGCCCAAGCGCCAGTGTGGCTGATGATTAAGGAGAGGAGTCAGAGTCCAGACCAGGGAAGTGGGATTGTCTTGCTTCTCTGCCTTGAAGCACCGGTGAGGTAAGGTTGTAAAAAGGGGAATGAGATAAAGAGTGGGTCAGTGGAAAGTTATGGGAGGCCATGGAGTGCAGAGGTTCAGACTATGGACTTTGGAGTCACACTGCCTGAGTTTGAATCTAGCTCTACCTATTACTGGCTGTGACCTTGGGCAAGGTATTTAACCTCCCTGTGCCTCATTTTCCCAACTGAAAAATGGAAATAACAATGGGATGGGGTTATAAAAGTTCTGCGAAGAGGCATGTCAGGCAAACTGCTCCAGCTGTAGATGTCTGAGCAGTTGAAGCTATTGGTGCAAAGGTAGAAGTCAGGTCAGAGGGAACCTGTTCTGGTAAGATGGGCCTTTGGTCCATCCTCAAAGCATCAGAGAGAGCCCTGAGGCAGGTGAGCTCTAGAGGGCTCCAGGGCACTGAGTGAGAAACCTGCCTCTGGGAAGCAGAAGCGTCCCAACCACTAGACTTGGTGGTATCGTCCACCATCTTTTCTGATTACAAAGGCTCCCTGCCTTTTTTCGTAATAGCTAAAAATTGGAAACAACCAGAGTGTCTCTCAATAAAGGAGTGGATTAATTAGTCACAGTACCTAGACAAACCATAAGAGGCTCTTAACTATAGAGGACAAACTGAGGGTGATGGAGGGAAGTGGGTGGGAGATGGGTGATGGGGATGGAGGAGGGCACTCGCTGGGATGAGCACTGGGTATTGCATGTAAGTGATGAGTCACTAAATTCTACTCCTGAAACCAATATTACACTATAAAAAAATTAGTTACAATACATTTGATGACGACATCAATTAAAATAAATGAATTGATTCAACACATAGCAACCTGAACAGCTCTCAAAAAGCTAACGTTAATGAAAAAAGTGAGTCGTAAACTTTACCAGTGTGGTAAAATATTTGTCAGTTTTGAAAAACACAAAGAATGGCATTGTATAATGCTTCTGAAAAGCATAATATACAGAAAAATATATAAACACGGACCAGATGGATGTACATCCGGGAAGAGAGGGCCTAGGACTAGAAACAAAATGGTCTCAAACTTCATCTAGAACATTCCATTCCTTCATTAAGTATCTGAAGTAAAAACAACAGTTAATTCTGAATGGAGGGCCCATTACTCTCCTGTACTTTCTCCTATTTTTAAAACATTTTCGTGATATTGTAGAAAATTTAGAAAATATAGAAGAAGCAAGTGACTAGCACTCAGATATAATCATTACTAGAATTTTGTCCTGTTATGATGTGTATGTAGATGTGTATTTGAAATTGTACTGGATGTGCCGTTTTGTAAAATGTATTATATTTTCCTATGTCATTAAATTCTCTTTAAAGACATGTGTTAGAAAGAAAAGCACAGGTCCCAAATGGAGTCACTTACATTATAGGCCTAGTCACCAAAACTTAGGTAGGGCTTGGCACCTAACCTAATGATAGTTTCAACCTCCCCCAGAAATGGAGTCTTAACTGATCAGTCAGGAATTTTTGGTCAGCACCAGTGAAATAATCTGGCCAATGGACCCTCTCCATCCCCCAAAGGCAGATGAAATAATCCCCCCTTGTTCTTCCCCCTAAAGGAAGTTGACCTTGCCTGAAACTATTCTTTCTTTTCTTTTGTTAATTGTCCCGCCCTGTTTCTGCCTCTAAAATCCTTCCATTTTGTGCAGCTCCTTGGAACTTCCCTCCACTTGGCTGGATGGGATGTTGCCCGATTCATGAATCATTTAAAAAAAGTCAGATCTTCAGATTTACTTGGTTGAATATTTTTTTAGCACATGATTTTGAGTGGCTTCCAAATAGTTCATTTCTTAACATACTACAATTATTTATTCTATTATTTTCCTGTAACTGGACACATAAACTATTTCTGACTTTTTGTTGCTATAAATAATGGGTCTGTGAACATTACGTATTTCTGATTATTCCTTTAAGATACATTTCTAGGGAGAGAACTATGGGTTCAAAAGGTATGGGCATTTTTAAGGCTATTGACACACACAGCCAAATTGGTTTTTGGAAAGGTTGAACCAATTGACATGCCTACTAGTACTATGTGGTATATACTTGCCAATTTTATGGTCTTTAAATTGGGTAATAAGACTCCTAAACTTACCCTACCTCTATTACAAATTTATTTTCCTGATCCTCTAGGCCTGTTTTCTTTTGGGTTTCCTCTAGGGGTCATTCAGACCTTAGGAAGGGAGTGGCTTGTGGCTGGAAGACTGCCCAGGTGGGCAGTTTTCCTAATATTTGCTCCTGTGGGAACCCCTGCCCTGCCTCCAGCCCCGATGAATTCAGTCACTTCCAGTCGTTAGGCTGAGAGCCAGTCTTATTACTGCTCATCACTTCCTACTCTGTGGCTAACACGGACACTGTAGTCTTCCTTGGCAGAGGAAAGACAACCTGTTATTTTCTACTTGTTGCTGTCTTGTATCAGGAGGAAGCCAGTGGCAATCCTCTCAGAAAAAAAAAACCCCTTGATTTAACCTAAGTGGATGTTTCTTTCTAAATGTGATAATCCAGCCCCCAGTGTTCACTGGCAAAAATCCTTTTCATATGGACACAACGTCTCCATATCTGAAATTGATTCTAGTCAACAGGTTCTTTATGAGTATTATAAGGTTCAGTAGAACCAGTGGTGTAGACTTGGCCTGTTAGTTGACATGTAATGTGTATTTGTTGTAGCCCACATATTTACTTCCAGGATGTTTGTGGCCATAAGCCCCAACTATTTTGAAAGAGCCTTCCAGCTTGTGATACTGTATTGCTTTTCAACTTATATTAATATAAAGCAGACATTATTTGCATATCCAACTGTCATCATAAGACTTTCATCCACCCAATATTTTAAAAAAATTTTCTTTTTTTTAAAAAGATTTTTATTTATTTATTTGAGAGAGAGAGAGAGGGCGAGTGAGCACAAGCGGGGGGGGGGGGGGGGGCAGAGGGAGAGGGAGAAGTAGGCTCCCTGCTGAGTAGGGAACCAAATACAGGGCTCGATGAGGGTGTCCATCCCAGGACCCAGGGATCATGACCTGAGCCGAAGGCAGACACTTCACAGACTGAGGCACCTAGGTGCCCCTCATCCATCCAACATCTTAAAGTAAAAAATTAGCTGCCTCCCAGTGCTCTTAGGATAAATAGCCACATCTTCTCCATGACCCACATGACTTTCTGGTCTTATTCCATGCAAACGATCCCCTTCAAACCTCATTAACCTTCTTTTTTCTAGACCTCAAAAACAGCATGTTCCCTCTGGCCTCAGGGTCTTTGTGCATGCTATTTCCATTGTCTGGGATAGTCTGCTTCTTGCTGGAAATAACTCCTGACCCAGCAAATTCCACCCCAGGACCTTCTTTTGTTCAGTCTTAGTGGAATCTTTTAGATGAACTAAAAAAAAAAATCACATCTTAAGAAAAGGCTATCTCTGATGGCCTAGACCATTGCTAGATCCTCTGATGTGTATCATAGCATCTTGTGTTTTGCGTTCATGTTTTGTAATTTGCAATTCAGTGTTTATCTATATCATCACTGTTTGATGTCTGTCTCTCTCCTTGGTCTTTGAGCTCCACGTGGGAAGGGATGACTTTTCTTAACCACCGTGAGCATGGCTGCAAGCACAATGCAGGGCAACAATGCTTGTTAAATGAATAGACTGAAAAACTGACATAACACAGCTGATGGCTTGGCTGAGTTAGTGGGGTGGCTGAGCATCTTTGCATGCAATTTTCTTGCAAGGAACTACATGATTTCTTATGCCTTAGAAGAGTGTCATTCAGAGTGGAGAGTTTAAGGCAGATGGGCAGGTTTTCTTACCTGATTTCTCACCTACTAGAGATTGGGCCTTATTATTACCTTTGCCTCAATCTCATTTAAAATTGGAAACAATATCTTTACATTTCCTTCATCCTAAGACACCATTGACTTTAAGATGACTGTCTGAAAAACAAACCATATAAAAAAAAATCGACATTGTTCCCATATTAAATATACATATTGACTGTAAAACACACCCAATTCCTGGACATGTTAACATGTAAAAAAATGAACATCTTAGAATTTAGACAACATTCGGCAGTCCCTGTCACAAAGGATGGTTGTGAATATTGAAAGAGGTGAATGCATGTTGAGTGAATTGCTAAGTGCCTTTTTTGTGTTTTCATGAAATAACATGGGAGCGTATTGACTCCAAGAGATCATTGTTGGGTGTTTCTGGTCCCAGTGCCACCCCCTGGCCCAGGCCTTCATTATTTCTTGCTTGCCCCATGCAGCCACCTCCCACAGAACTCCGTACTTGTCTCCCTGCCCCAGTGAATTCAAACAGTACAATCGAGCAAGGTGCTGTCACTGGAGTCATCCATCTAAGTTATAGATATGCTCTTCTCACTCCCCTTGAGGTCTGGCTAGGCTGAAAAAGTCCACAGCCACATAAAGCATTGCTCTTCATTAACATGGAGGGAATAAAGTCAACCCTCTTAGTGGTGTACAAAGCTTTCCCACATCAAGATCCCATTCTAACTTCCCAGCCACCTTTTTCACTGCTGTTCCTGGGGCACAGAGCACCCATTGAACATTCCCATCTGAAGAACTGGGCTGACTCAGCTTTCAAGAACATAGGTGTCATAGAGAATTATTCTAAGCCAAAGACCTTGTGTTACCTGGAAGTGCAAGTTCATGGGGCTTGAGGGTATTCTAATAAAACAATTCCGTAGGCAACATGGCTTATTCTGTTTTATGGCTCCCTCAAGATTTAGGTGTGCTTTTGAAGTAATGATTTTTTGCATCTTTTAAAATTGTGCATAGACATGATTCCTAAATCCAATCCCTTTTCTTTTTCAGGGGCTGAATTGCATTTGTATCTTTAACTGGTGGTAGATGTGTTTGAGTGTTAATAGCACAATAAGCCAACAACACGGTTTTGCTAATTAATAGATGATTTTCAGATTTCTTTTAATTATTGAAAAATCAAAAAGCAATTCTGAATCAACAACAACAACAACAAGGAAGCCGAAAAGCCCTAGTATATGTTACAACAGGCTCAGAGGTCTGGGGATGTGGGTTCCAGCCTCATCCTGGAGTTGTTTGAACCAGATCATCTCAAGCAGGCTCTTTTCTCATCTCACTCCCTGCCTCTCCAACTACAGAGCTGAGACAAAGGTGATAATCCTATGTGTCACACACACACGATGCGAAGTAAATAAAATGCATGGGAACATCTCCCCAGACTAAAAGGTCATATATACATTCAAATTAAATGCTGAGCCTAAGATGATTCTAGGTCTGCTCTTTCTGTGTAGATTCCTTATTAAAAAACAAAACAAAACAAAACAAAAAACTCCATCTCAGTGACAGGTGACAAATTGCTTATCTGTTATAAACCAGTCAGTAAAAATCCTTTATCTTTCCCTCTTTCTCTGCATTATTCACCTTCATTTTCAGGCACTACAAAAATGGCCTTGTTTTCAACGACAGACATACTCTGCCTGGTCATTCTCTCTGCATGTATTCCATATCACCCCTGTGTCATTGAGCCATGAGACGGTCCCCAGTGTGAGGCAGAGTTTCCTTCCATAGTGCTAGCATCCCAGGGAAAGGTCAACCATAGAACTGCTTCACAGAATGAGGTTTTAGAGCAGGTATTCCTGCATCTAATTTTTCCTGCATTAGTTTAACCAGATGCTAATAGAAATCAACAGGTGAATAAGCTCTCCTCAAGCTTTGGAAAGTTTCTCGGGTAGAAGCTGTTCAGTGAGAAATGTCATTCTCCAGCTCTTTCCAAGTCTTGTGATTTTTATCAGAATAGAGTTATTTGCCTTAAGGATTTTTCTAAACCTATTACTTTCCTGCAAAAAAGACTTTCAATTGAAATAATACATTTCTCATTATGTAGTTACTTCCATTGCAGGAGACTCAAAATACTTGAAAAATACTTTAAACTCCTATTCAGGGACCACTGTCACCAGTGTAAAATTCACATATGGTGATAGACAGTGACTGTTTTAATACCTTGCTGCCATGTTAATAAAATCCAGAAGTAATAAGAAAGGATTCGGCATCTTAATAATATCACAGTGCTCTTTTAGAAATGCTGAATAATCACACTGGCTGGAATTGGAGAGGCAAGGGCATTCCATTATGTGAAGAGCATCATAGGACGCCTAATGACCTAGAGAAAGTATGACCATGCTTTCTGTCTTATCTGAAAGGTGTCCCTTCTTCAGATCGGCTTTGTGGGATAATGCTTCTTAAGGCCACATTTTCTCATCTACTTTTTCTTTCACTTACATGAAGGATGCTAGCTCCAGGGTATATCCCACATAATCACTGCTGGCTATTGAATCTCAACTCCATTCCCCTAGATTGCAAAGCCTGTCTTTGAAGGATTGCAACCGTATCTACTCACAGGTCTGCTTAATCCACTGGAACCGCCAACCTTGGCAGTGATCTGAAGTCTTATTAGCCTTGTACCTTGCATACCTCTCTAGTTTGGCTGAAATGCTACCATCGTTCAAAATACTTTGTAGGAGTTTAGTACCTTTTATTTAAAACATTTAAAATTGTTTTGTGGTGGGTACATTTTTAGTCTTTTTTTTTTTTTTTTTTTTTAAGATTTTATTTGACAGAGAGAGACACAGCGAGAGAGGGAACACAAGCAGGGGGAGTGGGAGAGGGAGAAGCAGGCTTCCCGCTGAGCAGGGAGCCCGATGCGGGGCTCAACCCCAGGACCCTGGGATCATGACCTGAGCCGAAGGCAGACGCCTAACGACTGAGCCACCCAGGTGCTCCGGTACATTTTTAGTCTTACCTGTAAAGTGAGACAGTGACATTGTGTGTGAGAATAACAGCTGTGTAGCCTGAAGAGGGATCTCAGTAAGGGTTCGCTCGACAATTTTAATTTTAATAAAGATTAAAATTAAAAGCAAAAGAGGCCTTTCTAAAACTGATATATTTTTACTTAAAAGCAGTTGCTAAGTCAAAGATGGGTTTTTCTTCCCCCCTTCCACGGGAAAGGCTTCTTGGGTATTAATAATATTTAGGTAGATGCAGTTATATGATTCCTCAGATGTCAGTGCCTAGAACAATCCATCTCAGTAGATAAGGGCAGTTTCCTCCGGCTGTAGCAAAAAAACCAGTTATTTGCTCAGGATTGTAATAGTTAATGGCCACTGTGTCATGGAAATGCCCTGAGTCCCTTATGTGTTTATTGTGCCTTTTAGCAAAGACTTTACATTCATCTTAATACTGTTGCCCAACTGGTGCATGTTTTGCCCTGCTGACAAGATAATTGGTTGCTAGTGGGTCAGGAGAACATCTTAAAATTCTTTTGCAAGTTGTCTTTCAGCACATGGAGCGATAGCAGTGCAGAATGTACTCACCACCTGATCACGCCAGCTACCTGGAACCCAAGTGGAATGTCTGTCAGTGTCTGTTGCCTCATAGCGAGTGTGGTTGCCACTCCCACAGATTAGGGCTCCAAGAAAAACTGTGACATGCGAGTCATGGAATATAGGAATGTGGAATGGAATGGGAAAAAGTCTTTCTTCGATTCCTGAGATCCCATTTCTATTTGTTATAATTTCTCTTTTTGAGGTATGTGAATTCGCAGCCACTTAGTTATATAAAAATTGTCCTGTGAATGAGTCCATCACTATGAAAGCTGGCTAACCCATGGTGATAATTGCACGAGGTTTCTTCCCGTTTTTCAGATTCCTTTCTTACCGATATTCTGCATTGGTGAGACAGTGGATCTTCGAGAAGGCTGTGGTCTGAGGTGGCATTTCCCTAACTGATTATTCTTCTCGGAACTCCAGTGTCTCACAGAATGTTAATAGTTGGTTCATGAAAAAAGGATTTTATCTGGCTGTATTAATCAGTATTCTCTAGAGAATCAGAACTGTTAGGATGTGTATATAAATAGAGATTTATTACAAGGAATTGGCTCACGTGACTATGGAGGCTGACAATTCCAAAATCTGCAGTGCGAGCCCTCAGGGGCAAGACCCAGAGAGCTGATGGTACAAATGAAGTCTGAAGGCATTCTGCTGGAAAATTCCCCTCTTGGTTGGTTTTCGTGTTCTCTTCAGGGCTCCAACTGATTGGATGAGGCCCACTCACATTGTGGAGGGAATCTGCTTCAATCAGAATTTATTGATTTACATATTACTCTCATCCAAAAACACCATCTGAGTTGAAAAATAAAATTCATCATCACAAGTCCACCCTTTGTCATCATGGCCCCTACATGCATCTCTTTAAACCATACTTAACCACCAAATTAAGACAATAACAAGGTCACAGGGGTGCCTGGGTGGCTCAGTCGTTAAGCGTCTGCCTTCGGCTCAGGTCATGATCCCGGGGTCCTGGGATCGAGCCCCGAATTGGGCTCCCTGCTCAGCGGGAGGTCTGCTTCTCTGTCTCCCACTCCCCCTGCTTGTGTTCCTTCTCTTGCTGTCTCTCTCTGTCAAATAAATAAAAATTAAAAAAAACCTCTTTAATAAAAAAAGACAATAACAAGGTCATAATTCTGCCTAACATGATACAAATATCCCATATACAAATGAACACACACCAACTCTTTCTCCAGATGATGCTGCAAAGTCTTTGGATGATGTCCACTCTTCTTGATACCCTATCGCCTAAATACTATGATGTAAAGTTAACAAAACTTATGTACTGTGATATAAAATCAATGCATCCTGTGTTACATGAAAAGGGAATAAGAGGGGGGAAAACAGAAATATTTGCTTAATGCACACACACACACCTACACAAACATACACACATATTCAAAACAAAATAAGGAGGAAATACTCATGAAAACTACAGTCCTCATTTCTGCAACTGCTCACATGGTAGTAGTTGGTATTTACAACTCCCTTCTTTCACCATCTATTCTGTATTCCCTTTGCCTTCAGCCAGCATCAACATCTGAGCTGTTCATGGTTTTTTTTTTTTTTTTTTTTTTTTTTTCTGTGGGGTAATCCAAACCTTCATTCCTGAAAGGCCTGGGCTATGAGTAGTCCTGCCTGGATTGGGTTGTTGTGGTTTTCCAGTGACCTGAATCACAGGGCATGGTAATCCTAAGAGGCATCCTGAGGGATCTCCTGTCTCCCAGGCATACTCTTCCTCAGCTCCACTGTGGAGTAGCAGCCCAGTTTCCCCTTGGTGGTCAGGATCAATGACCCCAGCCAGTAACGTGACTCCCTATTTTGCCTGTTGCTCTGGAAGCATGAGGAGTCCAAAATGGCCGAGTAGCAATCTTAACTTCTAGGTCAGTGGAATCATTGTTATGTCTCCTGGTGGAAAAGACATGTAGGACTTCTCCGTTTGGAATGAAGACATGGAGGCCAGCAGGCTTGGAGTATAAGATCATGGGGACACAAGCAAAAGTTTTGCAAGTGGGTTACTAGAGGTCATAGTGAGTAATGCCACCTGCAACTATGAATCCTCACTCTCAGAGACATGGACCATATGCTAGAAACGGACTCAGAGCACATACAGCCCCCTGGAGAACCTTGCCCCAGCCCTTCAAGCCCCTACAGCTGACACTGTAACTGAGTCTTCAGAAGGTGCATTCTGCCATTCCACTGACCCAGCTCTTCCAGGGTGATGGGGAACATGGGAAGACCAGTGAATTCCTTGAGCCTGGATCCATCGTTGTACTTCATTTGCCCTGAAGTGAGTTCCTTGATCAGAAACATTGCTGTGTGGAATACCATGATGGCAGATAAGGTGTTCTGTAAGTCCTTAGATGGTAGTTTTGGAAGAAGCATTCCATGCAGGGAAGGCAAGTCTGTATCCAGAGTAAGTGTCTCAGTAAGCACAAAATGCTGCCCCTTCCATGATGGATGTGGTTCAATGTAATCAACCTGTTGTCAGGGAGCTGGCTTATTACCTCACCTCTGGCACCAAATCTTTATTAGCCGGGGTTTTCCAGAGAATCGCAAGTGATAGTTTGTGTATACATATATAGAGCAAGAGATTTATTAGAAGAAATTGGCTCATACAATTATGGAGGCTGACAAGTCCAAAATCTGTGAGCTGGCAGGTTTGAGATCCAGGAGAACAGATGATACAGTCCCAGTCTGAAGGCTGGAGACTAAGGAAAGCCAGTGGGGCAGATGGAGTGTGAACGCATTCTGCTGGAGAATTCCATCTTGCTCAGGGAGCCCAGTCATTTTGTTCTAGTCAGGCCTTCAGCTGATTGGGTGAGGCCCATCCACATTATAGAGAGCAATCTGCTTTCCTTAAAGTTCACCAATTTAAATGTTAATCTCATCCAAAAATATGTTCCAAGTTAACTGTCAAAGTAGCAAAAAATAAAGAAAACCAAAAAAGCGAGGAGAGGGAACACTGCATGTTATAGTCCCTTTATGGAGGGGGAATCATAATACACATAATCATAAATGTTAATGAGCATTAATGTCAGGCCCTGAGAAGTCCTGCAGTGAAGATGCCTTTTCATGTTTGTATAACCATGTCATTCCTAAAATTATTTGCTCATGGGAAACCACCCCCCCCTTTTTTTCTGTGAAAACTGATTGCCATTTTGCTGTATACCTATATTTAGAGAAACATAGATAAAAGCTGGTCTATGGAATGGTGTCTGTTAAAGCAACTGGCTCATTTGGGGATTAAATTGATGAGAGCAACTTCATTAACAGGCTTCATTGCCTGAATCTAGTAGCCTAAGTGGGTATTTATGCTTTTGATTTATTACATGTTTACTATCAGGTCTGTTGGCTAAAGCATGGTGCCAATGAATTGTAAGTGAGGTATAGAGATGGGGGTGGGAGCGTGTGCTGCCAAACTCATGGAGATCAGGGTAGGGGAGCCCCCACGGCCAGTTTTGCCTCACTTCCTGATGAAAAGCCTGGTTGAGAAAAAGACTGTAGCAGAGAAAGCATGATGGCTGCCACCAACTCCGGGTATAAGGAGGGTCCCCTGCCCGATCCCACACATGACTGATAAGATGCGAAATGCCAGGTGCACTTCCAATTACCATTAGCTCTAACATAAAACCACCATTGGAGAAAGGCACAAAAAGAAAGGGAATTCTCAGTCAAAGAAAATAGCTCAGCCATTTCTTTTTTCTACTTGCAGGTTCATAGGCTTATGATATGTCTTTTAACTCAAGGAAATAAGGAAGCAGTCTTTCCTGAGATACCATGTTTCCTTGTGGCCTTTCTGGAGACATCCACATGACCCAGAGACACCGGTGTCTTTGTGAAGCTGTGGCCATCTTGGTAACAACCTTAACTTTGTCCCCTCCTTTCCTGCTTCTTTTCCCTTCTCCCTTTCCTCCTGCAACCCCTGTAATGGGTAAGCTTTGCCTCAGGGCCCTGTTTTTTAGGGAAGCCAGAGAAGACAATGCCAGTCTAGTAAAATAGAAGTCATTGTGGTTCATTTGAGATTTTTTTTTTTTCCTACAGAAGGAAACCAGAATGATCTCATGGGAATGGAATTATAACCTTCATCAGACAGGGGAAAAGCCTTCAAGTCAGTTGCTGCCCAAGCAGCAAGAGCCCTTTGGCTGCACTTGGAGAGAATGAAAAATGAGTGCCTGTGACTGGGGCTCCCTCCCTGGAGAGACACAGGCTGGTTGTGTGTGTGGCTCCAGGCTGGGTCAGATGGTGCTCCCACCCAGGGCCCGTCTTCGCGGCAGCCCCTCCAGCGGAGCGATCCCCACACCATCTGCCCTATCCCGCACCCCACAGGCTCTGCCCTCACTCATGTGTTTCTGGGCATTTGTAATAGTCCAGCGGCAGCTCCAGCCAGGGTGAACTGCCCATCTCCTCTGTTCGAGTTAGCTCCCCAGGAGCCAATGATTGTTGTTGGTATTTGGGAGGGCTCTGTGACAAAGCTTTATGGGTTTGGCGTGGTCTGCTCTACCCTCCTTTCCCCATAAACTCTAATTTTAGTGCCCGAGTTTTGAGAATGTGAGGTGTGTTCTGGTATGCATATGTCACAATCGAGCAGAAATGCTGGTGTCTCAAGTAGACACGAAATAAAGACTTGTTGAATGAATAAAATCCATTGCAAATATTTCTAGGGGTATGGAGAGTGACTTCTCCACAGAAGAGTACGAATCTATTTTTGACTTCCTGTTTATGTCAGAGAAGATTTAAAGTTCTCACATTGCAGCTAGTTAAAACAGACTTTTCCTGATGGCAATGAATGTATCACTGGATAATGTGGTGAGCATACTACGCTGAGCATCTTTTTTTGCAACTCCCTGAATCCATTCTTCTCCCTTCTCCCTCATGTTCTGTGCCCTGAGAGGCTGGACTTGCTGGGCTCTATCAGTTGTGACTCTCTTGCTATCTGGTCTCCTGTTGGGTCCAGCCAATGGGATGCGATGGAGGGAATGAGGTGCTTACACCTTAGTACTTTGCATTTGTGTGTGCCATCTACTTCCTACTGTGATCTGTTGGCTAAACAACTTTCTCTGAAGGTTTGTGTATTTTTCAACCTTTGGGAGGTAAATGAGTGACACAGTTTATCAACTCTTTTATATTCATCCTCGACTAATTAGAAATTCATAAGAAATGGAGGGGGGTATATTTCACTGTCTTCAAATAGAAGCGAAGGCTATCTCTTCCTTGGCAAATGTATGTCTAAATAAATAATGCAATAAAATACATTTGAAAAAGTGCCATTTAAAACATAACTCCATCTGTTTTTAATGACTCAGAAGATACATTAGTAGACGGCAGGATATCAAGAGCCATGGGTTATGAGTAACAATCATAATTGTACTAAAGATATATGGAAAGTCTGGTTAATAGAAACCAGAGAGCAGAATTTTCTATGCTTTGAGTCTAATAATCCTGTATGTGTTTACTCTAAAAATTCTCTATGAACAATGTGAAGTAACTAATAAAACAGAGACCCAGAAAAATGACCCCATAATGGGTTTTATATTTTTGAAATAAAGTCAGAAATGTTTGTTGATTGTCTCCTGTGTTCCAGACACTACTATGATGTGTTTATCTATTTTCTTTCATCCTCAGGGGAACCCAACGAATTGTTTTTTTTTTTTTTTTTTTTTTTTAAATCTCTGAGAAGTTAAGTAACCAGCCCAAGATCACATCCCTGGTGAGGGGCAAAGCCTGGATTAAAGGCCAGGTCTGTTTGATTTCCAAGTTACTCTTTCACTAGACCAACTGCCAGTCCAAGGGTAGTCAAATGGGAATCCAGGAATTCACACCGTGGCTTTTCTGAGCTTTCATGGTTTTGAGAGATCCGGAAGAGTTAATCCCAGCTGGGAATGACAACTAGTACTTCTCTTTTTGTTTCTTCCTTCCAGATGGAACTGATTCTTATGATTCAGGTATCGTTGTGAGTCTTTACCCACTGCGATGGCATAATGTGCCAACATTAGTCTGCAGGACAATCCTTCATGGTAATGGCTGGTAGTCACTGTACTGGGGAGATCCTAGGATTGAACTTTTTACCTGAGGAAATGGTAGGAAGTCATTCTTTCAATCGCTTACAATGCTGTGCATTGAATCATAGAGTTTTAGAGCTGGAGGAGAATACTTATAATGAAAACAATAATTTTTACTTATTCTTGAAGACCTGTCTCAAAATAGCAGATTATACTCGGCAGGCAAAAAAGGCAATCTTTATTTTTCATGTCCCATAAACAAGGCAACAAGCTCTGCCTGAGAAGGTAAAATAAAGGCTTCTTCGTCAATATTTTATGTTCCTCAGACTTATATCCAAATATATGTTAAATCCTGAAGGGTGACTCCGGAGCTGGAAAGTTAATTTGGGCTAGTCTGGTGGACACAGCTAGAGGGGCAGAGGAGGAGGATGGCTCACTAGACTGACGTACGTGGGCAGGTATCCATGTGTCTTTTACTTGGAGCCTGATGTTGGTTGACAAGGTAGTGAAGTAGTAAGAGGGAGTTCTTAAGATGCAAAGCTCTGGAGGAGGCAATCCCAGGAACTGCCTGGGATAGGGGGAAGGCATGAACATCTCCCAACCCAGGACTTGCCAGGTACCCCTAATGTTAGACCAGGGGAGACGTGGGACAAGTTTGTGTTTCTTAAAGCAAGAGTCAACATTGCAAACCAGACCCGTGTGAGATCCCACTCAAGAGAATTCTGTAGACTCATGGCTTCGATGCAGGCTAATTTTGAAATATTCTTCTTTTCTGAGTCCATCATTCTTGTGTTTAAAATACTTAGAGATTTGCTCTGCTGAGCAATGTGTGGGTCATGGCAGTGGGACATGAAGGATAAAGGCATTCATTTTCTCTTCAATATTTAGTTGGTGTTTGATCTCCTGCTCTTAGAATAGTGCCTGGACTATTTGGTGCTTGCTGAATGTTTATTAAATGAATATATGGATGGAGGGAAGGAAGAAGGGCAGGATGAAATAATGCATAAACTTTCTGCATGATGAAGGAGGGCAGGGAGGAGCTCTAATGAACCCCACCCAGTGTCCTCCAGGCTGGGGCCAAATGTGAGCCCTAGGGCAGTTGGCTGAGAGACCAGAGTTGGATGTGTGAATGATCAGGTTCTGTTCAAGCTCCTGCATACTGCTGTTCTCCTTCTGCCCTCAGAGGGCATTAGCACTTTGTCTCCACAACCCCTGCCCCCTCAACCACGGGTCCCCCACGGGGTCCTTAGGACAAGAAGAGCTAATCCCGGCATATCCACTTTTCACTTCCCTGGGTCAGAGTGGCTCCTGGAGCAGTCACAAAAATCCAATGTGGCATCCATCTGGAAATGGGGGCGGAGGAGGGAGCTTGGCATCGCAAGGCTGGAGCCTGTTTGAGTAATGCAGGTGAGAGCTGATGAAGGCTTTCAAGCAAACACAGGTGGTGAGAAGGGCCTGGAGGTGATGTGTTCTGGAAATATTTGTAGGGAGGATCATCAGCACTTATTGGAGTCATCATATCCTGCCCTGAGGCCTTAGATGTCCCCAAATAAAGTGAGTTTATAGTTTCCAGCTGAGAATGTTGGATAGACACCAGCTATTGCTAGGAACTGGTTTTTTTTTTTAGAATGGCCACTATATTCTTTGTTTTTGAATTTCTGAGTACCATCTGTTTGGTTCTACAATGTATTTCTTTCTGTACTTAATAGAGACCTATTGAAATGGCATTTAATTCAGAATTTTTGCACCTATGAAGTCACTGTCCCTTTTCTCTTGTCACCCTCGCATTGTATCCCCCACACTCTACCCCCACTTTCTTCTTAGCCATGACTGGCTCCATATATTGCAGGAACACTATAACCTGTAACTTTGATTCTCATCTCAGGAAGGAAAATCTTTAAAGCTCACAGACACCCTTAAAATGCATTCTTGATGCCCTTGCCCCTGATCCATAAGGTTGCAGGAGATGGAGGCTCTGGCAGAGAAAGGGCATATCTGGTGTCAGGGTCCCAAGTCATTGAATTAATTAATTAATTAGAAAGATTTACTTATCTATTTAGACAGAGAGAGAGAGAGAGAGAGAGAGGTGGGGAGGGGCAGAGGAAGAGGGAGAGAGAGTTACAAGCAGACTCCCCGCTAAGCGCAGAGCCTGACTGGGGACTTGATCCCACAACCCTGAGATCACCACCGGAGCGGAAACCAAGAGTCCGTTGCCCACACGACCGCACCAGGCAGGCGTTCTCCAAGTCATTTTAAAGGCAGATTCTCATTGGTTCCTCTGCTCCTCCCGTCAATTCCCTAGTTCTTTTCTGGAACTCTGAAACTTCCTTCCCCAGCGATTCACTGCGATTGCTAACATCTTCTGGGCCTGTGCTTGCTCTGGTGAGGAGCACCAGCCAGCCAGCTAGCCATTGTCTGCAGATACCAGGAAGGCTGCTGAGAGCAGGGCGGAGGGCAGACCGTGGTCAGTCCCCCTGTGAGGATCCACTCTGTGCCATGCTCTGTGGAGTCACCTTCTTGCTCTTCCCAGCCTTCTGTACTCAGTTCCCACCTTCTCTGATCTGTGCGGCTCTGCTTAGCCTGGGGACTGTCTGCCTGTCCTCAGCTTCACTCAAGTGCAGACCTATCGCTTCACTGCCCAGCTTGGGCCTGGGATGCCATGCCAATCTGGAGCCTTCCCCGTGCTCTCTGGTTTGGTGTCGGGCTCCAGGCTTTCATCTTGCTGTTGTCCTTTCCCTGTTGGTCCTGTCCTGCTGTGCTTCATGTCCCTGCGACGCAGTGAAGCCGTTGGCCCTGCAGTCTCCACTTGAGACTTTTTGGCTAAAAGAAGTTGTGTCCTAGTTCCTGGTACTATTACCTAGGACACCCCTTCTGGGCACCTTTCAGCCAGCCCACATTGGGACCCAAGATTTCTAAGTTCTACCTCTGCCATTATTCATCACATTTTGAAAATTCAACTTCTCATCCAGAAATTTCATTCGATGACCCTATCTAGTTTGATTACACCTTTCAGATTTAACCTGTGCTCATTGGTCTGTGTTTTCAGGAGGAAATCTGCTTACTGGGTACTTTCTGTTTTCTCTCTTGGAAGGCAGAAGTTACTTTTCTGCTTATATCGCTTTCTGATGTAACCAACGCCGCCAGATATATTGTAAGGCAACCAAGAATAAGTTTAGAGAAAGTTGATTCTATTGATGGTTACGGAAGGGTTATTTCTTTGTGAAATGGAAGTAATAGCAGGAAAAAACTAATGTGCTTCTCTTCTGCACTTTTGAATATGTTGCCTTCCCCCTGACTGCACCGAGGTATCCATCTGCCTCATGGG
>NW_023270865.1:11656459-11688228 GCF_011800145.1 Mirounga leonina
TGTTGCCTTCCCCCTGACTGCACCGAGGTATCCATCTGCCTCATGGGTGTGGCGCTGTGGTAAGGAATGGGGAAGGAGATCGTCTTGCAGGCTGCTCCCCCGTGAACCTGGGGAGAGCCTCCTCAAAGCAAACTAGGAAACATGGAGTGGGCCAGGTTCATTTGCCTGAGTTGCCCTTGCTTCTTGTAGAGGGGCATGAATGGTGCCTAGAATGTCCCTCTTGCTTCTCATGTTGGGGATGGGGCAGAGGCCTAGAAGGTAGCTGAGTTGGGGGCCTGCAGCTCAGCTCAGCCCAGGTCTTGCTGTGGTGAGGGAGCAGGTGGGCCTTCAGCAGAGGCCACGGGAGGAACACTCAGGCTTAGAGCTAAAGGACATCGTGCTGGAGGCTCAGAGCCTCCATTGCCTGGGAGAGACGGAGGATGGTTGGTGAGCAGAGAACACTTGGCCAGGTGTTACTAATGATGTGTTCTGACCTGATAGAGGAAGATTAGAGTATTGTGCACAGGATCACATTTTCCTTAATAACAAAACCAGAAAGGTCATGCTTCAAGAATTTGACGGTGGTTGCACTGGTTGTTAGAATTATAGATAATCTTGAACTTTCCTCTTTTGTTTTTCTATTTCCTAATATATTTTGTTATGAGAAAGTGTTAATTTTATCAACATTCTATGATGGTTGTCATATTCCTTCTTCCATCTGTAAGATATTTGGACATTTCTTTTTTCCTGATTCCTGGGGATGACAGCTATTTGGCCACCATCATTTGAAAGCTTATTATATGTTCTATGCCCCAAATAAGTTCAGCAATTAAGTGTGATTCATCTAATGATGTTGAATACACCTAGATTTTTTTTTTAAAGATTTTATTTATTTATTTATTTGAGAGAGAGAGAATGAGATAGAGAGAGCATGAGAGGGAGGAGGGTCAGAGGGAGAAGCAGACTCCCCGCTGAGCGGGGAGCCCGATGTGGGGCTCGATCCCGGGACTCCAGGATCATGACCTGAGCCGAAGGTGGTCGCTTAACCAACTGAGCACCCAGGTGCCCTACACCTAGATTTTTATTCACGTATTTCTAATGACATTCAAATGTGCTATTGCATTTTAGGGCTAAGACAATACTTCTTGGCTAATGTCAGTAGTATGGAGTAAAATTGTAGGGCAGGTGATGAAAAAATATTTGAGAATCTCTGTTATGTAAGATACACACTTCACTTTAATTAGTGGTTTGCCACAAAACTCTTTAATTGGATTTGTGTGAGGGATTTCTGTGGAGGGATTAAAGTTGGGTCAAGATCAAGAAGGTGGTGGCTTCTGTTTCATTAATCAATTGTTGGGAAATGGGCTTGATCTTCAGAAGGCAGTAAGGTTTCTACAGTTTTATTGACATTTTCGTTATACATAGTGTTTTGCATTCAGGTATAGACTATATCAGATTTTTAAAGGTTAGTAAAATAGCATTACCTGCTTATTGTTAAACTCTCCTTGGTCTCCAGCAATTACCTTACACCCCAAAGATTTGAGTTATTTACCACCAATATCTGAGATGACTCTACATTATACGCTGAAGTCCAAATTTTTGAAAGGTTATATACATCTAAATCTTCACTCAATTTTTTGACTTTTTTTGGGTGTGAATCTTATTGTTTGGCAGTCGATGAAGACTATACTTTTTATTTTAGTGTGCCAAGAGCTTTAAATCATGCCAACTAAGTGAGATAAAATATTGCTTAGCTGAGTTAATTCTGATGACAGTTTATAAATCACTTCCTGTTGTTTTAACCACAGGAAGGGGAGGTTGTTAGCCAGTTATCCATGCTTTAAATGTCTTGACTGTGGCTTCTATTACAATCAAAAATTGTGAAACATACTCATCCACCGTCATAAACTTTTGACTTGTTTAAAAACAAGCACATAATAAAACTTTTTTCTTAAGCTTGAGTTTAAAACCAGGTGTGAGGGCAAAGAGGTTTGCTAATGTTGAACACAGGTCTTAAGTACACACGGACAATTTGTAGTGTATGGTGGCTAAGATTGACTTTTTAAGCAAAAACTTTTCCTTCCTCTTTGCAGAGAGTAGACACAGAATTACCTGAGAATCTGCCCAGTGTACTCTTTACTGTATTAGTCATTTGACTCTGGATGGAAGTCAGGGTACCCTTCACACAGTCAAAAGACTTAACTAAAGGGAAATTAGTTAATTTCCTGGAGAGAGTGGTCGGGTCCCCTTTGTAATAACAGGGCTTAATTACCACCTTTGCCTTTGGAATGTTTTTCTACTATGACGTCTCCTCTCTGAGGATGGCAGAGAAGGTGGGATACACGCAGCTGTGGTGAGAGGTTCGTGTGAGAGAGTGTTCTCCACCACCCACACATCTTTACCCAGTGTGGGCTGAGTTCCGGCTGGCCAGCCACTCTCAACCTCCAGCCTGACTCACCCTGTGCTTGTAACCTTATCATATCCCCTGTCTCTGCATTCTGTGTCCCACAAGCAGGGCTGCCCCCACTCCTGCCCAGCTCCTCAGTATTGAGCAGGTGCCACAGTCCTGTCGGGGTCTTCAGGTGCTAGGAATTAGAAGAGAACATGGCAGCCATACCTTATCTCTTTCCTTTACGGATGATGGAACTGACCCAAGGAAATTGAGTGTCATGTGGTCACATCCTACACAGGGACCCATGTCTTATCCTCCAGATCTGTATCCTTTTGATGCCCTGGGATCACTCCACTACTTAGCTACGATTCTCCCTACTGGAGACTTACCCCTTTGGAATTACTGGAGTCCTATTCAAGTCAGTTATCCTTGGGAGAAGTGCAACCTTGACCAAGCCGAGTGCAAACTGTCAGATACCTATCTTGCTAGGGGAGATGGCTGTAAGTCAGGGTGCTGCGGGTATGGGACTCTTGTTGAACAAGAGATGAACTTGAGATGACAAGATTTTTTTTCTGGGGCATGAGACACTGGCCTGAGGCCCTGCTTTAAGAGTAGAGGTTAAGCCCTTTGTCTATGTCACTGTTTCTTCTGTGGCAGTCCTCCCTCCAAATCTGCCCTAACACCAGTAGCCACCGTCAGCTTTTGCCACCTGAAGTGCTAGTCTGTGCATCTTTCGAACGTGGAGGGGGTTTGGTATCTCTGACTACATTCAGCTTTGAGCTTATTGGCTGAAAGCTGTTCCATAGTGACAAAATATTATTATTGGTACTGTTGGGCCATTAAGACTTCCAGCTTTATTAGCTGCCCAGCTCCTTTTAGCCTCTCTTGTTCTGCAATATTTTAATTACTTGAATGAAGGAAAATGGACTTCTAATTCTAGATAATATCAAATTGTGACAACTCCATCAGGATTTAGGTGGAATTAAATTTCTTTATAAACACAGTTTAAATTATGAATGGGCCTAAGTGACTTCCCCATGCTTTTTCTGTACTTAGAGAAATCAGAAAATAAGCTACATTTTTACCTTCTCCTCCTGGAGCTTTCCAGAGAAAACTCTCCTAGTGTAGGCCACCAGGTACCGGTAGTGGACTGAAATAAGGAGCTTTGGGGAAATAGAGCCATTGGTGTGAGAATTAAGCACTATGTTTTCACTGGAAGTTGTAAGCAGACTTAGCTGGAGACAGCATCCGAGCAAAGCCATTCACTGAGGACTTCTCATGCTGGGAAGACTGTCAGGAGTCCGAGTGAATCCCCATTCAAATTACTTTCAAAGTTGCCTACTGGATTCCAGAAGATGCCATAGGTTATTTTGTTAAAGGAAATACTAACAATGCATTTTTTTGCCCTCTAAATTGTATTTAAAAATTAGACGTAAGGAGACGTGTTCAACACACATGACATTCCATCCACCAACGACACAGAGGGCAGACTTTTGTTGGTTCACTGTCAAACTGACATGAGTGTCCTCTTTGATGATCACTGATTTAGACTATATATCCTGCCTCTCAATTTCAATATATATTAGTCATGTTATTTTGTGCATTTAGGGCACTAAACCATCATGTTATGCAAACTCACTTCCCAAGATCTATAGCAGACAGAGGAAGTTCAAACAGAAAAGTGAGATGCTGTGGTACTCAAAGTATGTCTAGTATAAGTGAGCTGAAACAGGAATACTTTGAAGAGAGTATTAATAATCACAGTCTTTGGTTTCTATAGAAATTATTCAAGATAAACTATACATTTTAAAATACCCTAACTCATGATCTCCCAAATATTATAACAGCATCACGTCATCTCTCTCCCTTTTTGCTGCAGTGTGCCTGTAGGAAATCAGATTTTTCATATTCTAAAACTGCAGGAAAAACAAAATATGGGCACATGGAGTTCTGCAGAGTTGTTGAGATCCTGGGATTTAGTATAATGAAATGAGTTCAAATCCAGACTCTGGCTACTTACTTCCCCTTTGAGCAAGTGCTCTGGCCTCACTAAGCTTTTGTTTTCTCCTTTGTAGAATGAGATGTCAGTAGCAGCTCGCTCAAAGTGTTGTCTTGAAGGTGATGTGTAGCATCTTTAGTGCAGTGTCTGTTGTATGGTAGTGGCCAGGGCAGATGAGCTCCTTTTGTTAGTTGCTATCCATGCTGACCCTTATATCGGGATTGGATTTAACGACATCATTCCTCCTTCTAGCAGCGTATTACAAAATTAAAAATTTTTATTTCCCAATTTCTCTTTTGCTCTGTTAAAAAGTTGACAAATCTCGATTAAATGTGGGATCATTTCTTACAGCAGCTCAGGCTAGTATTTTATCTTAACTCCTGTTAGGATTTAGGGGTGTTTCTTGGACAAATGATCTTGGGAAGTGTTCAGAGAAGCTACCATTTATCTCTGTGAAGATTTAAAAATTACTAAATACAGTAATAAGAGATTGAAAATGACTTCTCTTATATTGCCCTTATATGCCCTTATATTCCCTACTCAATTTAAGCAGTCTCATATACTTGGACAGTTAATTTTTTTTTCTTTTTGGTATTTTAAATAGTGGAAAATTGGTAGAAGACAGAATTTAAAAATGGATATTGGTTGAAAATCCTTTCTAACTGACTAGAAAATAGGCTCTTAGATTTAAAGACGTAAAGTATGACTCAAACATTGCCAGTAAGAACGTAAAACGGTTCAGCCACCGTGAAAAATAGTGTGGTGGCTCCTCAATAAGTTAAACATAGCATTACCATATGACCAGCAAATCTACTCCTAGGCATGTACGCCCCCAAATTGAAAGCAGATGTTCAAACAAAAGCTGGTACACCAATGTTCATAGCAGCCTTATGCACGATGGTCAAAAGGTGGAAACAACCCAGTGTTCATAAAGAAATCACAAATTGTGGGGCGCCTGGGTGGCTCAGTCGTTAAGCGTCTGCCTTCGGCTCAGGTCATGATCCCAGGGTCCTGGGATCGAGCCCCACATCGGGCTCCTTGCTCAGCGGGAAGCCTGCTTCTCCCTCTCCCACTCCCCCTGCTTGTGTTCCCTCTCTCGCTGTGTCTCTCTGTCAAATAAATAAATAAAATCTTAAAAAAAAAAAAAAAGAAATCACAAATTGTGATGTAGTCACACAATGGAATATTATTCAGCCATAAAAAGGAAGGAAGTGCTGATAGACACTATAACATAGATGTACCTTGAAAACATGTTATATGAAAGAAGCCCGATACAAGAGTTCATATATTGTGTGATTCCATTTATACTAAATATCCCATATAGGTCAACCTATAGAGACAGAAAGCAGATCGGTGGTTGCCCAAGGGCTGAGGGGAGGCAGAGGGGGTATGACTACTTCGTGAGTTGGGGGTGTCGGTGTTCGGGAACTTGACAGTGGCAATGGTTGCATGACCTTGTGAATGTGCTGAAGGACACTGAACCGCCCACTTGGAAATGGTAAATTTTTATGTTATGTGTATTTATCACAATAAAAATCCAGAAAATTGTCCCAGGGTGCCCCCAAGATACCAATAGATGAAAAACTTTTAACTGGAGATGTGCTTCCAAATAATTGCCCTTTGATCCAGTGGCCAGCTCACCTAAATTGCTTTTTGGCCAAATTATTTCCTACCTAAACTACAAGGAACCCTTTTCCAGCTAAATGGGTTAGGCATTTTTGCTCCAACCCCCTGAACTGGACTTGATCGAAGGGCATTTGATCAAGATAAGAAATTTGTGTTTGAGGAGCTGTGAGGGGCACCCAGTTCCCAATACACACCCCTTGTTCTTATTCTTCTTTCCATTTCCTCCTTTCATGTTCTCTTTTCTCCCCTCCCTCTTTGCCTTTCCCCTTAATTCTTGCTTATGTTTCAACTCTCCAGGAACAGGGAAGAACATTCTCTTGGTGGCACTGAAAGTTTGGTTTGGTTGATGGTCTTGCTTCTTTGTTTTGTTGAGACAATCTAGTCCTTAAAAACACTCCTGACATCCTGAGCTCTGATAAAGAATCTTCCAGGTTTGCATCCATGCCAATATGTGTGTGGTAAATATAACTTTCTTCTTAAAACAACAGCAGGGAGTTGCCACAATATGTCGTCTATTTTTGGTCAATTCTTTTGATAATTTGTTGTCAAATAGCTTTAAAAGAGACATGTTTATCACATTTTAAACTTTTTGTCCCTGAAAGTAATTTTTTGAAGAGCCAGCATGATTGATATTTAATTTGAGAGAGTATGAGTACTAGGAACGTTGGACTAGAATTTAAGAAATATATTATTATTTACCAACAAAGTATTGGCTTTTAAAAATTGAAGTGCAAGTTATAAACCATATAATTAACCATTAAATTTTTTTTTTTAAGATTTTATTTATTTGCGAGAGAGACAATGAGAGACAGAAAGCATGAGAGGGAGGAGGGTCAGAGGGAGAAGCAGACTCCCTGCCGAGCAGGGAGCCCGATGCGGGACTTGATCCCAGGACTCCAGGATCATGACCTGAGCCGAAGGCAGTCGCCTAACCAACTGAGCCACCCAGGCGCCCTATAATTAACCATTTTAAAATGCATAATTCAGTGGCATTTAGGGCATTCACAGTGTCATGCACCATTTCCACTGTCAAGTTCCTGAACATTTTCATCACCTCAAATGAAAACCTCTACTCATTAGTTAGTCATACCCCCTTTGCTTCCCCTCAGTCCCTGGGCAACTACCGATCTGCTTTCTGTCTCTATAGATTGACCTATCTGGGATATTTCATATAAATAGAATCACACAATATATGAACTTTTGTATCTGTCTTCTTTCCATAGCAAATGTTTATAAGAGTCATCTACATCATAGCATCTATCAGCACTTCGTTCCTTTCTATGGTCAAATCATAGTCTGTTGTATGGATATACCACAATTTGCTTATCCATTTATCCAGTGAAAGGACATTTGGATTGTTTCACATTTTGGCTATTGTGAATAGTGCTGCTATGAACATCCATGAGCAAGTTTTTGTTTGAATATCTGTTTTCAGTTCTTTTGGGTATGTACCTAGAAGTGGAATTGCTGGATCATATGGTAATTTTGTTTCTTTATTGAAGAACCACCAAACTGTTTTTCACAGTGGCTGCAGCATGGTAAATTCCCATCAGTAATGTATGAGAGTTTCTGTTTCTCCACTCCTTGCCAGGAGTGATTACTTTTCATTTGTTTAATGAAAGCCATCCTAGTAGATGTGAACTAGTATCTCATTGCGGTTTTGATTTGTATTTCCTCTCCCTTTCTCTCTTTCTTCCCTTTCTCCCTCCTTTCCTCCCACTGTTCCTCCCTCCCTTCCTCCCTCCCATCCTTCCTCCCTTCCTTCCTTCCTTTCTTCCTTCCTATCACACCCCACACCTCCAAGAACACTGAAAAAGATCTGCAGTTCTTTCTTGGTGCAGGAGGAACCTCTTTTTAATCTTCTTGTGGTTGAAGTTAAAGATTTTCCATTGATTTTCTTTTGGTAGTTAGTTGCTCCATTAGTTTTTCTTGATAGGACCTTTTGTTATTGTGCTGTGGTTTCTCCTGCTTTCTGTGCCTACAACATCAGGGGTCATCTCTGATTTGTATTTTTTAAATCACCAATAATGTTGAATATAGATTCATGGGTTTGTTGGCTATTCGTATATTTTGTTTGGAGAAAGGTCTATTCAAATTCTTCACCCAGTTTTTAATTGATTTGTTCTTTTTGTTGTTGAGTTGTAACAGTTGTATGTATTCTGAATTCAAAACCTTTATCAGATATATGATTTGTAAATATTTTCTACCATTCAGGTTGTCTTTTTTACTTTGTTGATAATTTCCTTTGGTGCACAAAATGTTCTAATGTTCATGAAGTCCACTTTATCTGTTTTTTCTTTTGTTGCTCATTTTTTGGTGCCAAATCTAAGAATCTTTTGTGAAAATTAGAGGTCATGAAGATTCATGCCTGTGTTTTCTTCTAATAGTCTTTTATTTTTAGCTCTTATGTTTAGGTCATTGATTCACTTTGAGTTAATTTTTGACTATGGAGTGAGGTAGGGGTCCAACTTTTTCTTTGCATGTGTTTATACATTTTTTCCCAGAGCCATTTGTTGAAGTGGCAATTCTTCCCCCATTGAATGACCTTGTCAACCTTATAAAAAAGCAATTAGTTATAAATGTTTGGGTTTATTTCTGGACTATCAATTCTATTCCATTGATCTGTATGTCTATCTTTATGCCAGTGATACACTCTTTTATTTACTTTTACTTTGTAGTTAGTTTTGAAATCAGGAACTATGAGTCTTCCAACTCTTTTTTTTCCTTTCTCAGTATTGTTTTGGTTATTCAGAGTCACTTGCAATTCCGTGTAGATTTGGGGATAGCTTTTCCATCTCTCCAAAGAAGGTCATTGGAGTTTCAATAGGGGTTGCATTTATCTGTAGATTGCATTGGGGTATATTCCCATCTTAACAATATTAAGTCTTCCTATTTTTTTTCATTTATTTAGGTTTTCTTTAATTTCATTTCAGTAATTTTTTTTGAAGATTTTATTTATTTAATTGACAGAGAGAGAGAGTGAGAGAGGTAACACAAGCAGGGGGAGTGGGAGAGGGAGAAGCAGGCTTCCCGCCGAGCAGGGAGCCTGATGCGGGGCTTGATCCCAGGACCCTGGGATCATGACCTGAGCCGAAGGCAGTCGCTTAACCAACTGAGCCACCCAGGTGCCCCTCAGTAATGTTTTCATTGCATAAGTCTTTCACCTCTGTAGTTAACTTTATTGCTAGGTTTTTATTCTTTTTGATACTATTGGGATAGAATTGTTTTCTTGGTCTCCTTTTTGGATTGTTCATGGCTGATGTATAAAAACGCAGATGATTTTGTGCCTTGGTTTTGTATGCTGTAACTTTGCTGAACTTGTTTATTAAGTCTTGTAGTTTTTGGTAGATTCTTCGGAATTTTCTGTTTATATAATCATGCCATCTGCAAATAAATAGAGTTTTAATTCTTCTTTTCCAATTTGGATGCCTTTTATTAATATTTTTTTCTTGCCAAATTACTCTGGCTAGGACTTCTCGTGTAATATTGAATAACAGTGGTGAAAATGGGAACAAGAAAATGATGCCTATTTTCATCATTGCTATTCAACATTTTACTGAAAGTAATGGATTTTGCAGCAGGGTTTTCATTTACTTCAATCCATAAACTAAAGCCAGTGGTTTAATAATGCCCCACTTTTTCGGAGGTTGGGTGTTTTGGTAAATTTGCTATCTAGCTTATATCTAAGAACATAGAAATATTGGAATAGTCCTGTGAGGGGAAAGACAATAATTATCACAATGCTGTGTGTCTTACTTGACTTTCTTTCTTTCTCTTTTTTTAAGATTTTATTTATTTTTTGACAGAGAGAGAGACAGCAAGAGAGGGAACACAAGCAGGGGGAGTGGGAGAGGGAGAAGCAGGCTTCCCGCTGAGCAAGGAGCCCGATGTGGGGCTCGATCCCAGGACCCTGGGATCATGACCTGAGCCAAAGGCAGACGCTTAACGACTGAGCCACCCAGGCGCCTTTGACTTTCTGATAAGACCTCATTGATTAAGAATCATATCCAAAATTAAGCCTACTGATTTATTAAGTTTAGTGTTTTCCTTAGAAAACTGTGGTTCTTTCTGAGTTATAACATAGGATGACTTGTTCCAGCAGTAAATATTTAGACCAATGAACAGGTTAGTCATTTCCTCAGCAGCTAAATCTTGGGGGACCACATAATTTATTGCCTAACCAGGACCTTTAGAGGAAGGGATGTGCTATTAATTATGCCAGGAGAACAAGCATAAACCAGTACTGCCTTGGGCAAACTGAGATGGCGGATCGTTCTAATTAAAAAACATTGAGTTTTATTCTCATTGTTTTCACTGATTTATCATGGAAAAAAATTAGTAACAAGAGAGATTTTTATTCTCAAGGTTTTAAGCCAGATTTTCAAAGGAGAGGAAAATGAGGTGAGAGTCCGTTGTTATGTTGGTCGCTGTTTCCCTTTTTCCTGTATGCTTTTCTAGATGGGCTTATTCTGGTCATGCGAGGCTACACTGCAGTCAACTCAAATCAGTTTGATACTCAGTGTGGCTAAGGCTGAGCTTCCTGAAGGGTTTAGGTCCATTCAAATACCAGAGTGAAGGAATGCTGGCTTCAGCCAAGATCTTGGGGCCATTCTTGCACCCCCCTCAGTCTTCATACCAAAACAAGGCAGCATGGGACCACCTCAAGGCCTGCACTATGTGGAAAAGCCTAGAATTTGGCTGTAATCCCTGGACTTGTTTCTGGGGATTAGTAACAACTGAGCAAGATAACTTTCCTCATTAGGAATAGTTTTACTCCCTGGCATTTTGTTGATAAGTAATTTCATGGCAAAGTAATTGCCACACTAATAAAAGCTATTATATACATATACTTAATCATGTGAGTGTCATTTATGGCCCCAAGGGCTAAAGGTAAGATGGTTAAAATCAGAAACATCTAAATTTAACTAAACATGGTAAAAGGTACTTGTCTTACTTCAACAGGACCTTACATTTAATAATCACTCTCCAATACTTGATTGTGAGTTTGTGTATCCATACAATGAATACATAGAGGGTAAGGATGGCTAGTGGAACAATTAAAGTAATGTGAGTCACCTGTGAGCATCTATTATGTAACAGGCACAGGCAGTTTGCCTAAAGTAAAATGTTAGTAGCAGTTAGGAGCTGAGCAGGAGTTTATAGCTGATACCGTTTCCACTCTGCTGTATTGACCCCCAATCCACAGATGTTGTGGACAACAGAAGAAACATTGAGATACAAGTCAGGGGACCTGTGTCCTAGTCACAGATGTGTCTTTGATAAGGGCAGTCATGTGATCTCTCTGAATCATTGTTCCCGCATTTGTTCAAAGAAGTTGTGCAGGTCCTAGCTGAGTCCCAGGGTGGTGTTGAACATCAAATGTGATGCATATGCAAGTACTTTGAAAATGCTTTCCATGTTGTAAGCACTGTTGAAAGAGCTATTAAGGAGTTTCTGTCTTAATCACACTTGTATCATGACCTTTAGGGGGAATTCTCTTTTAACTTTCATTGATTCATCTCAGGCAGTCCTCATAAACGCTTCTCCAAATGGTTTTTATGGAAGTACCTTTGGCTGGTTTATGAGTTGTTTGCAGGTACTAATTTCTACATAGATGGGCACAGTTCTGAATACCTCCTGTGATAATGAAAGGATTCGTGAGATTTTAAATGTTAAATGAAACTGTTAAGACATCTCAGGTTTTAAGTAACACTATCTCTAACTCAAATTGATTGAAATATAAGGAAATATAAGGTACTTTCTCATTTCACTTAAGAGTTTCATAGGTAGGGCAGTTCCTCCTGTGTCATCTCGAGCTGTAGCTTTGCTTTCTGGCAATTTTATTTACTTTTACCTTCACCCTGTATTGACCCCATGGCTGTAATTCCAGGTATTAAAGCCTACAGGGCATCATCCCTGGAAGGAAGCAAGGAAAAGTTTTCCCCGAAGGTTTTTCACCTTTGGATGGATGCCTTTCACCTTTTGCCTTAGATTGGATGCCACCCCTGAGCCAGTTACAGCAAGAGGAATGGGATTACCATGGCTAACCATTTGGGGTGGGATGTATTCTGGGGAGTCAACCACCAAGACAATTATGATAAGACAGTTCGGAAGGACTGAGCCATTTGAAACTATGTAACTTTCAGGCAAACTGTTCCGAGTAGACTCTTTCTTTAAGGCTGCTTTGTTGTTGCTCTGATGCTCTGCCATTTTGCACATATTGTCATCCAGGCAGATCATGACCAGTGTGAAGAAACTGATAGTATAGTCCCTGTTCTGTGGCCACACTCACTGACTTATTGTGAGGTTTCTATGTAGCTTTTCTGGAGAGGTATGTGAATGGAATGTAGTCTTTCCTTTTTCCAATTGGAGTACCCATCCTAATGCAAATATATTCATTACAATAATTTTGTATACAAATTTTAAGGTAGGCCTTTTGGGAAATTATTTCTTAGCTTCCCAAATTGTATGTGAAACTCTAATACATTTCCAGGTGTTGGTATTAGCAATATTTTGTTAATGTCAGCATCCTGGAAACTCAAAGAACATTGCTAATAATAAGGAAGACCTCAGAAATGGCATTTTGTAGGTTCCTCTTTCTCTTCATTGATTAATTTGCTCAAAGTAGTACATCAAAACAGTTCAAGTGGGATGCTCTGGAGTAAGTCTACTTGGATTCCAATCTTAGTGTTCCATCACTTACCGGCTGTGTGTCCTCAAACAAGGTAATTAGCTTCCTATTTCTCAGTTTCCCTTTGGAAAAATAAGCACTCTAATAATACCTACCTCATAGGGTGGTGAAGATTCAATTAGATAATTCACCAGAGGTACTTAGCCTGGCCTCCAGGAAGCAGACATTAGTTGATATTTCTAATTCATCTTTCCAACAACTACTGTTATTACTATTACCACTACCACAACTAACACTATACACCAGTGGGTACCCTGTCCTGAAAAAAAAGAAGCACAATGTGAGATCATTGTATTCTTATACTGTGGTTTGGTGGGGCAGAAGTTAGAGAGGCAAATGTGCTCACTGGCTCCGCATCAGTATCAACCCTATTATCTCTTTCAGGAATAAGAGTAGGAAAGTGAAGTGAACCCAGGGAATGTAAGCCTGGTTTTCATCTATGGATAGACAAAGTACTGTAGTGATATATTTTAAATCATGCATTTGTTCTGTTTTCCAATTAGACTGAGTCTCTAATCCCAATGAAGACATTGAGATGGAAGAAACTTTCTACTCTTTTTAGATTAGCAGGGGCAAGCCACAGCTGAAATATTCCAGGAGGAGCCTGGTTATACCTTATAATGACTTTTGCAGAAAAAAATGAGCCTCAGGGTCTTGGTGAGAGAGAAATGGCACCTCTGAGACTTGGCATCTCTTTCCTGGACCATTTGTTGACTCGTCTTAACTTCTATTCTTGGACTAGCCTGTAGTTAATCCAGACTAGTATACTGTTGATCAGTGTCAAAAGGACAAGTAACTAGTTAGAGAACATTCCTCTCTGTTCCTTGATAAAGGCAACAATTCTCATCTGATGGAAAAAGAATTAGCCAGACATTCTGTATGTTTTGATGTAATGGAAAGTGCTCTTCCTGATGAAAGCTTGCTGGAATAAGACATTAAATTCTTATTTATTTTGTGTCTTCATCTACAAATTCACAATGGCAGCTTTTTATAATGTCCATAATTAAAGCAATGCCAGTATGAAGAACCATTTCTATTATTCAATCCCCTGAAGGAAATATTTGAGAACCCAAAGCTTCCAATATCAATTGAGATAATCTTCTGGAAAATTCCTGGTCTGGACAACCTACCTAAACAGTTCTGTGACTTGTTTACCTGGATGACTGGAATCTGTGTAAAATATCGTGTGCAGCTTAGCCTCTGCTTTCTCCTTTACTGATTCCGTCCCTTTTCTTACATTTGAATGAATATTCGATGTGGCAAGGATAACTCATCATGCTCCTGACGAAGCACAAAAACCGTCTAGAAAAATATCTACTGATCATTTAGCCATGAACCATGACTAATTGTTATCTGAATGGAATTAAGGGTAATGACTCCAAGATGTTCATAGGGAAAGAGTGCTCCGTGTTTCCCAGCAAGGCCTATTGAACAGTTTTTTTCTTTCTTTTATAAAATATTTTACCATTTACTCTCAAAATGCTTAACAAGAACCCTTTTATGTACCTTGGGATAATTCCTTTTGAAAAGCCTTATAACATTGTCCTCAGAAACATTATGTTATAGAGAAAGAAAAAGAATGAGCTTCAGGTTGACCAACTTTGTCAAAAGAGAGAAGTTTTAAATGCTCCTGACTTGCGTCAGTGATATCATTAACTTCCCAGTCTGTTGGGAACAGCAGCCGCATTGTACACTTTTGTGACAATATTTTTTGAAAGTTCAATTTCAAGGCATGTTTCTTGCCTTTTATTTTTGTTTTTAATATACTTCTAGAAGGTAGAGATCTCCGATAGAGTCTGTCCTTCTACCATGCTTTGGAATTAAAACAAGATAAAAGGGGTAGATATCTCTTTCATTGGCTGCAGTCATCTCTTGAGCTTTATATTTAGTGCCCAGGGAAAATTGTTTCCTCACAGGGTGCACCTCGGCAGGAAGGCACAAGGAAGTGAAGTTCCTGGTGTAATATCCTGAAACAGGTGCCCGAGTGTTCTGCGTTTTCCAGCACCTCTGTGGACAGGTGGAGACCTCATCTAGCTGACCAACCTACCCCTATGCTTACAGACCCAGGGGACCCAAGGCCAGGGAGTGAGTTTTCTTCATTTTTCTATAAGAAACAAGCCTATCAAACCAAACCAAACCGAACCGAACCGAACCGAACCGAACCGAACCAAACCAAACCAAACCAAACCAAATGTACTTTTTATCGTAGGCATTATTTCTTGCTTATCTTTTCACCTCTCAGCATATATGATGGTTCAAGCAGGTTAGAAAGTGACATCAGCTTCATTCAAAAATAACCTTCTGTATGTTTTGATGTAATGGGTAATTGATGTAATGTAAATTACCCTTTTCCTATTTAACGAGCGGGATTTGAGAAAAAGGGTAATTTGGTATATTTTTATTCTATGTTTTCATTCTATTAGGCACCAAACAAAAATACACATATACTGCACTTAAGACAAAAACCTGAATTCTATTTGATACTATAAATCAAAATCCCCATATTCACGAAACTTTCCTCCAAATTTCATGGTCTCAGGAGAACTGCATGATCTCTAGGTTTTCATAGAAGCAGGAGCTAAAGGATTACCTGACTTCACATCCCAAACCTACCAGCTTCTTATATCTGTCACATTAAATATAGTTCAGTGTCTTTACCTTACTCACTGATGTGACATTTATCAAATCGTCACACAGAAGGGTAGGTTGGGGAGAATGACAAGATCATATTATTTAATAGACTCTTAACATTGACTTAAAATAATGAAGTTTAACTTTAGATGTCTTTTGTTTTTTTCATTTAGGGCTCAAATGAGTGTTTGCCAATGTACACAGACACCCCTTCTCCACTGCAGGAAAAGGATTATTATCTGAGGTGATTTGTACTTTGAAATCCTGGTATGAGAGGGAATTGTGTTGATCCTCATTTTTTCACAGAAATGACAAGACAACCTGTTTAACCAACTATAAATGATATGCCTGCAGAGAAACATTATAGCTTTAAAAACACATGCATTAATTAGACCCTATAAACAATCATACAAAGTTGCATTTAGATTTCTATAATATAAGGCATTGTTCAAAATTCTCATCTTCGTCAATCCTTATTTTACTATAGTAATTCTTCAAATGAAGAAATGGATATGTCAGTGTCATGGAGGCAAGAAGGACTTTGAGGAACATTTCTTGGGTACCTCTGATCGTCAAGCTGCCACCACTGTTAGATTTCACCCCATGTTATTTGAAGCCTATCTGTTATTTACACAGAATTGTTTATTGCTGGATCTTGCTTTGTTTCTTCCAAAAGTCAACCCCCTCCCTTCTACTTAAATGATGGCTGACTTTAAGGTACACAACCTTGAAAGTAGTCCCACATCTCCAAAGCAAGGCTTCCTGTCCAACTCAAAGTACAGCGTTATATCTTCTTAAAGAACAACTGTCATTAGAGTTGTTTTTTTCTTTTGTTGTTTATGGTTAGAGAAGTATATGACTTGAGTCATTGGATTGGTTTTAAACAGTCATAACAATAAATGTATCCATCCTTAAAGTGGGCATTTTATTTGTTCAAATAATAGAACATTTTTGGAATTCCCTCGAGAGGGTTTATTGCCCACACAAGGGAATGAATCATCACTCCATATTGACGGTTCAGTCCCTGATTGTCTCAGACTCTGTGCTGGTCCCTCACTGGGCCTCTCCATCCAGACGTACATTGCTTTTTTCGGCCAATTTCGTTGACTATTCATGAGTCTGTGAGCAAGCTGACCCTCTCCCTGGACTCCTCTGGAATCTATAAACAAAAATTTCCAGGAACTAAATCAATTTTTTCCTATAAACTCAACCCAAATCAAAGATCCAAGGGAAAGATTCTTCTCCTCCATCAATTAAACTATCTCCTGAACTCAGTTTTTCTACATGCCTTAGATTTCCTAAATATCACAGATTTCTTACTGGCAGCCCCATATCCTATGATTTGCCCACTAATTGAGGCAATACAGACGGGGCTTTCATTTACATCTCTTCTTGTCTTCTCCAGGAAAATATTAGAATTTCTAAATCTCAATTATCATTACTTGTTTAACAGCAAAACCGAGAGTGCTCATCCTTTACATAAGATTGCTTTCCTGCTGTATATTGAGCTTTTTCATTGGCATCCTTCAAATCATTATGTAGCCATCACCATTAACATATAGAACCAACCTTAAATAGTAATAGTAATTTAGAGCCTTGGAATGATCAAGTGCTGTCTCTTTGTATACAGAATTAATGAGACCTTTTTTAAGCCGAAAGCTTTTGAAAGGCTTTCACATAGTTAAATTTCATAGAGAACTTTTGGTTATCTCACATTTTTTAAGATCATCCTATAATAGTTGTGTCCATTTGGGGGCATCATTTATTTCCTGTGCTTAGAACAGTATTTGACACATAGTAAGTTCCCAATAGCTATGCAGTCTGCCCTAGGACTATTTTCGAGAAGTTCAAGGATGCTGTCGATAGTGCTGGTTTGTGAATCTGAGCGTGGGAGAGTAGGCATTCCATACTTGATCCCGAGTAACTGGGAACTGATAATCATGTTGGCCACACCATGTTCAGAGCAATTAAAGTTGGAAGTTGTCTAATGTGTCCATAGAGTGAGAAGTAAATAGGGAGATTTCGATTTCTAGAACATGTTAATTGGACGCAGGTTTTAATTTTGCCCAGAACAATTTCAAGTGCTTCTGATTAGAAATCACATCCTGTCCAAACATTGGGGAAAATAGAAGTAAACATTTCCTTCTTGTTTATGACCATCTGACCAGTTGGATTAAAAGAATCATGCCGGTATTTGGCTTCATTTAAAGAATTCTGTTTGTTACTGTGCGTGCACTGTTATATTCATTGATATGTGAGAAAAAAGAATCAAAAGTCACGGGCTTAAACAGCACAGTCGCCTGGTTGAGGCTCTAGCAGAGGGAATACAACCCTAGGTTCCTAAAACACAAGTTCCCTGAGGGGGAATGAATGAAGAATGTCTGCTCTACAACTCACCTCGTTAATATTCCAGGATGTGCGACACAGCATTGCTGTATGTCATCCACCGGAGGGCACTAGGACATAGTTCTGCTTTAGAGCCCGTGGTATAGCTGGGTATCAAAGATAGGGTCTTTTTTTTTTCCCCCCACTTGAATTACTTTAAAGGATTTGCCAGAGTTTCAAAGAATGTTCTCACTGTGAAGGGGATTAATGACCACCCAGTCATATATTTATTTTGCAAAGACATTATGTGCTGATAGGTTCTGTGAGCTGGCTAGCACTAAATAACTGGTTAGAAACAGAGCCAGAATTTAAATTCAGTAGTGTTTTCCCCGCTATACTATTACCAATTTCCTTCTTTACTCGCTCCTCTGAACATTATTTATCCAGAGGAAGAACTCATTTCTGCAGCGCAGTCTACATGAGCTATGTTGGAACAGCCAGGGCGAGGCAAAATCCTTCCTGTTGAGGGAATTTGCCCTGGAAGCCTTGCCCTTTGCAATACCACAATGAGCCTTTGTGGGGTTCCTCAGAGAAATGGTCAAGATACTCATTTCCATTTCTGGGCTATTGTGGTGCTTCGGTGGCACTGACATAGTGAGGAGGGGATTTGGGTTTAAGGTTTTAACTTTCTTGCTCAAGCCTTGACATGATGTCAATGGGCCAGGAACAAACAACACAATATGTTTATTGTACTATGTAGATTTTTTTAGGGCATTTAGAGAACAGAACGGAAAGAATGGAATGAGACATAAAGAACCAAAAGGTCATTTTCAATGTGCAAAGAAATTGTATAATGTTTTTGGAAGTCATTTGAGCTTCTGTCTCAACTTCTGGTCTTCTAGGGCTTCCAATTTAAATCTCAGGCAACCTCAACCACTTACAGAGTCCTACACACACAGGCATGTGCGTGCGCATGCACTCACACACACATTTAGAGAGGGGTAGGGAGGGGCAGAGGGAGAGGGGGAGAGGGAATCCCAAGCAGGCTCCATGCCCAGTGCAGAGCCCAACACAGGGCTCGAGCTCACGACCCTGAGATCATGACCTGAGCTGAAATCAAGAGTTGGACACTTGACCAACTGAGCCACCCAGGTGCCCCCTTATATACTTTTGAAGAAATAACTGTCCCTCTGTCATCCCCCATTTACTGTTGCTTTTATACAATAGTAAATGTACATTTTGGTACATTAAAAAGGAAGATTTTTATTAAAGTGTAACAAAAATTGGGCACCTGGGTGGCTCAGTCAGTTAAGTGTCCAACTCTTGATATCAGCTCTGGTCTTGATCTCATGGTCGTGAGTTTAATAAATTAAAAAATTAATAAAGTATAAAAAAATAGAGAAAAGTATGCGTTCATTTCTGCAAGGTGAACAGAAATTATAAATGCTATCCAGGCCAAGGTAGAGAATGTTACTGGCAACTCAGAAATCCTCCTCAGGGCCCTTTCTAGTAAATTCCCTCCTCCCAGGAAAAGTAGCCAATATCCTGACTTCAATCATGGATTGTTGGTTTTGCAAGGTTTTGAACTTAATATAAATGGAATCATACAGTACGTAACTCCTTAAAGTCTGGTTTCCCTCATTCTATGAGATTCATTCATGTTATTACATGTAGCAGGTTTGTTCATTTTCATTGCCACATAGCATTCCATTATAGGAATAAACCACCATCCATTTTCTGTTGATGGACTTTAGAGCTGGTTCCAGTTTCTGGTTACTATGCAGAGTCCTTCCATGAGCATTCATTTTTTTTTTTTTTAAAGATTTTATTTATTTATTTGAGAGAGAGAGAATGAGAGAGAGAGAACAAATGAGAGGGGATAGGGTCAGAGGACAAAGCAGATTCCCTGCCGAGCAGGGAGCCCGATGCGGGACTCAATCCAGGGACTCCAGGATCATGACCTGAGCCGAAGGCAGTCGCTTAACCAACTGAGCCACCCAGGCGCCCCATGAGCATTCTTGTACATTCTTTTGGTACACATATGTATTCATTTTCTTTGGGGGATATACTTAGGAGCAGAATCATTGGTCGTTGGGGAAGCATATATTCAGCTTTAGTGGATATGCCAAAAGATTTTTAATTGATTGTACTAATTTATATTACTAATAGTAGTCTATGGGGGGAATTCAATTGCTTAATATTCTCATTAGTTCATGTCCTAGTGAGTACCTAACAGTATTTCAGTGTGGTTTTAATTTGTATTTTCTTGATTACTAATGATGAGCACCTTTTCATACGTTTCATGGCTATTTGGATGTTTGTTTGGCCAAGTGCCTGTTTGTTCAAGTCTATTGCCTAGTTTTCTATTGGATGGTCTTTTTTTTTTTTCATTGACTTATAAGAGTTTTTATGTATTTTGGATATTAGTCTTTCATTGGTTATTTGCATTGCAAATCCCAGTCTGTTGTTTGCCTTTACACTTTCTTAATAGTGTCTTTTAATGAACTGAAATTCTTTTAAATTTAGTCAAATTTATCCATCATTTTTTTATGGTTATTTCTGTGTGTCTTCTTAATTTTTTTTTTTTTAAGATTTTATTTATTTATTTGTCAGAGAGAGAGTGAGAGAGAGCACAAGCAGGGGGAGCGGCAGGCAGAGGGAGAAGCAGACTCCCTGCCAAGCAAGGAGCCCGATGCAGGACTTGATCTCAGGACCCTGGGATAATGACCTGAGCCAAAGGCAGACATTTAACCAACTGAGCCACCCAGGTGTCCCTTCTTAAAAAAATTTTTTTTTATGCCTACACCAAGATATTATCTTCCAACCCCTGCCCCTTGAATCTTTATTTTATTTTCTACAACCTACTTTTACAGCTATAATCCATCTGGAGTTAATTGTTATGTATGGTGTGAGGTAGGGATTTAAGATTTCTTTTTCTTTACATACAGATTTCCAAATGCTCCAGGGCAATTTATTAAAAAGTCTATTCTTTCTTCACTAGACTGAAGTGTCACTCTTGTAAAAATCAAGTGACTGTTTCTTCACCAATACCACACTCTCTTAATTGTTGTAGCTTTATGATGTGTGTTGATATTTGCTCATGTAAGACATCGAATTTGTTCTTCTAGCTTGTCTTGGCTCTTCTTGGACCTTTGCATTTCCACATAAATTTTAAATCAGATTTCAATTTTCACAAAAATCTCTGCTGGGATATAGATTTATTTTGGGATAATTGACATCTTTAAAATATTGAGTCTTCCAATCCATGAGCATGGCATAGTTCTAAAGATTTCTCTCAATATTTGTAATTTTTAGTGTAGATGTCTTACAAATCTTCATCAGATTTATTCCTAGCTTTTTGGGTTTTGTTTTGTTTTGTTTAATTATACTGGCTAAAACCTCCATTTGTTTGAACAGAGTGTGATCATAGTGGCATATTATTTTATTCTCAATCTTGGGATTTCTTTTTTGTATGATGGTTGCTGTATAGTTTTCATAGATACTCTATATTAGGAAAGTTTCTTTTTGGTATCTTGGCCTGTTAAGGCCACTTTCATAGCCTAAAATCCCATTTTTGTCTTCCTAGCTTCATAAAATTCCTTAAAGCTCTGTTGGCTTCTCTGCCTCCCCCACCCCAGCCTGCCACTGATGCCAGAAATCTCTTTGATAAGGAACAGATTCCATGGCTAGAGCAAATATAAACTTGTCAAAACTCTGAGAGCCCAGGGTAACACACTAACTCTGGGGAATGACAGATGTCAGGTTCTTCCTTAAGAGCAGGATTGGGCACAGAATGGTACGACAGAGGGAAAGAGGTGGAAAAGAGGAAACAGTCTGCCGACATTTTGGTCATGTCTCTGGCAGTGTCTAGAGGCAGAGGCAAGTGATCTTTCATGGCTATGATAATCAGAGGGGCCTGGTGGCTTGAGAGTCTTTATCTCCTACATGGACCCAAAGTCCTGCAGTAGATGGGGAACTGAGAGGGTGTGAACCAGTCCATATTCTGATTATTTTACCCCCATGCTACTGTTTCCCAGGCTGCAGTTGCAGCCCAAGGGAAGTCACGTAGCAGGAAACATGATCCCACTTTATGCTCCTTTGATCTTTGGGGTTTTCACTAATAATGTGTTGGGGGTACAGCCCTTCTAAAAATTTATTATTGGGGTGCCTAGGTGGTTCAGTCAGTTAAGTGACTGCCTTTGGCTTAGGTCATGATCCTGGGGTCCTGGGATTGAGCCCCATGACCGACCCCATCCTTCCGGCTCCCTGTTCAGCGGGGAGTCTGCTTCTCCCTCTCCATCTGCCCCTCCTCTCTGCTCCTGCTTGCGCTTTTTTTCTCTCTCTCTCAAATAAATAAATAAAATCTTTAAAAAAATTGATTATTCCTGAAGCTTGGTGTGTTTTCCATGTATAAAGTTTCTCTCCTCATCTGTTGTCTGTTTGCATATGGTGTTCCTTAAATACATTAATTGGTGCCACTTTTAATTTAACTGTCACTGCTATCTCTTTTTTGGACAAGCTTATACTAAACCCACTTATGGTGGAACAAAATAAAACCACCCAGCCATAGGGCCTATTTTGGCAGGAGAGGAATGTAACAGGAATAAAATTTGTAGTCTTGTGGTGGGGAAAGAACTGGTAGGACTCATCAGTGACAGTTTGTGTGAAAAATTTGGAACACAGATTCTTTCTTAGATGTGGACAAAAAAATAAAATAAAATCCTCCAGAAAGCTACTGAAATAAGACAGGTAAGGTGAAATTATTGGAACAGCTGCAACTTAGGAAATGGGCTGACACCAATTCCAGCTTCATTTTAGCATTCATCATGGCATACTTATTTTATTTCATTTTTTTTGGAAAAATTTTATTTATTCATTTGAGAGAGAGTGAGAGAGCGCGTGTGCGCACAAGCGGGGGGAGAGGCAAAGGGAGAGGGAGAAACAGTCTCCCTGCTCAGTAGAGCCTCCAAGGTAGGGCTCCCAGGACCCTGGGATCATGAACTGAGCCAAAGGCAGATGTTTAATGGACTGAGCCACCCAGGCGCGCCTTAATTTTACTTAATTTTAGGGGACTTTGGTTGTGGTAGCATTCCAGAAAACATCTTCCATGTGTGCTCTTTCCACCTGAAAGGCCACAGCCATTTAACAACAGTGGAACCCCAACTGGTGTTAAGTGCCAATTTCAAGTGTCTTTTCAACTTGATAGAAATCGGCATTAACTAGTTGTACAATAGAGAATGTTCTTACTAACTGCCACGCCATTTAAGGGCAGAGTAGCAAATCATTTTAAAGATCCGCAACAATGTTTCGGGATTTGGCAACTGACTAACATTTAGGATATAATGAGGTCCTTTATTTCTCGATGAGCTTAGATTGATACCATCCTAGACCAGTCAATTGGTCTCTCAGTCAGGGGGTTCTACCAGAGAAACAAAGGCAGCGATTGTGGGGGCTGGCAAGTCTGACATCCCTGGGACAGGCCATTAGGAAGAGCCATCCTGAAACCCTTGGTCAGGAGCTCGTGTTGCAGTCTGCAGGTGAAATTTCTTCTTCTTCTATCCTCCTTCCATAGATTGGATGAGGGCCACTCCCATTATCACGGGTAATCTGCTTTCTTTAAAGTTAACTGACTAGGTGTTAGACACATTACAGAATACTTTCACCTAGACTAGTGTTTGCTTGAGTAACTGGGTACACTAGTCTTGTCACATTGACACACAAGACTAACCATTCCCGGGTGCCTGGGTGGCTCAGTTGGTTAAGCGACTGCCTTCGGCTCAGGTCATGATCCTGGAGTCCCGGGATCGAGTCCTGCATCGGGCTCCCTGCTCGGCAGGGAGTCTGCTTCTCCCTCTGACCCTCCCCCCTCTCATGTGCTCTGTCTCTCTCATTCTCTCTGTCTCAAATAAATAAATAAAATCTTTAAAAAAAAAAAAAAAAGACTAACCATTCCTGTTGGTCATGAGAAACTCTCCTCTGGTTTGAAAGGAATCATCTGCAAGGGCCATTCAGCACATCCAATATAAGCGTTGTCAATGCTGAGAGGCCTGGCCTGCATGGTCTGCTCTCCAGCCCCTAGATGGAGCCCTCCTGGGGTGTGGGAGAAAGCCTAGACCATGCTATTCTGTTCTCACGGTTCCTAATGTTTTGAGGGGAAGAATGTGCTCAGGACATCAGACTTTAAGGCAGAACTTTCTTATTTTTCATGAAAGCTGGCCAGAATGAATATCTATCTCCTTGTCTCTTTGCCTTTGCTTCTGAAGAATGGCGTGCAAGGAAAGGCTTTTGGGGATTTGTAAACTGTCGTTAGTTCTGAAGGATGTTTAAGTCAACAGATACCAAAATGATAATGTCTCTGTAGGTATGGATTTTTTACTTACAGGTAACGTTTCCTTTTAGAACATAGAGAATAAGATGGGCACTTGGCCAGTCAATATTTATCCCATAGAAATATTCACGGTTGCTTCATATTTTTGAAAGTTGGAGTAATGTTAAGTGTGACACGTATAGCTTCTTTAGTTTGTTCAGTAATTTTACACTTTTAAGTATATATTATACTAGAATGTACAAAATGAACGCAACAAGAACAAATATGACAAATTTTGATAAATTAGCTTGAATTTAGGTCTAGATTCTATTCGTTGGCCACGAAATATTAACCCAGCAAAAGTGACATACAAAGGGGAATAACGACCCCATTTATTTAAGTGTAGTTTGTCAAATGAGATTATAGAAATTCTCCTTCTTCCACCCAAAGCTTTCTGATCCTCTCATCTCTTGGGGTAGCCTGCATGTCATCAAATGTAACTTTAAATTACAAGTTCTGTTGATGTGAATTTATGAAACACATGTTAAGATGCTTTGATGTTTCCTGAGCGTGACAGATACTCCCTGTAAAACACTTGGCTTTTTTTTTTTTTTTTTCTAAGACCTCCAAATTCTATTACTGTGCATTAAGAGGTAAAGGAAAAGTTTTAATATTTTGACTTTTATTTTCACAATAAACTTATCTTGAGAGAATTTTAAGGAAAAAAACCCCCAAGCAACTTTGCAATATTATTTATTGCCTGGATAAAAAGCAATGCTGTCCCCATTTTGTGTAAGTGGCGAATGGCCAGGTGTCCTCACTGTGTATTCAGCCAGCAGACAGGAGGAGGACCCACTTGGAGAGCCTTCTGGGGGCCCGAGGGCCGTCTCGCTGGTAGACCGGGACATCCTTTCAACTTGTGGTGGTAAAACTCAGGGGTTGGAACCTGCTGCGTGGAAAGGAAACTTTCTATCCTAGCCCTTTTCATCTTGATTGAGGATGACATATAAATGAGAGTGTTTGTGTTATGAGCTTCTCACGACCATTTTCTTGGAATGTTTTCTTAAAACATCATTTGAAACTGAAAATGCAAACTGTGGGTCTCAGTTCACTTGTCCCTGTGTTGTCCTCAGAGGCCGGTCTGAGGCTGGGTGTTTGGGTGTTTGCCTGTGTGGGTTGAGTGAGATGTGGGCAAGCCTGGACACATCATTTCTGAGAAACTTAGATTTTTCTGCTTTTACCTTCTGCCTGGTTTCCTAGGCTGATTATTGCAGCTGGGCAGGTTGTGACAGCTTGTGAGATCAAATTTTATCTTTTTAAGAACATATTTTATTTATTTGTTTGTTTATTTATTTATTTTGATATAAATAAACTTATTTATATTATTATTTATTTACAGTATTTATTTTAATATACTTATTTATATTATTTATTTATAATATTTATTTATTTTAAAGATTTTATTTATTTATTTTAGAGAGAGAGAGGGAATGGGGAGGAGCAGAGGGGGAAGGAGAGGGAGAAAGAATCTGAAGCAGACTCTGTGCTGAGCACCAGCCCGATGTGGGGTGTGGTCCCACGACCTGAGTCAAAACCAAGAGTCAAATGCTTAATTGACTGAATGCCCCAGGTGCCCCCAAGTTCTATCTTTGCATGCGGTCTGGCTATTGTCAGTGTGTATATTCAGTCTCTCATATTTTATTATATGTATAGAAAACTATATATGTGTTGCCAAATATATTTTATATAATTTATATTTTACATAAAGTGGCCAATTTACATTTTACATGAAAATAAAGCTGTTTAACTATGAAAGGGCGACAAAAAAAATAAAAAAAAGAAAGTAGGCCAACGAATGGTGTAAAGGGAAAAATGTTCCCTTCTCTTAGGCCTTATTTTAATACAGTAGTGGTTCCCAAACCTATTTGCGCACATCACTGCCCTGTAAATAAATAAAATCTTAAAAAAAAAAAAAAAAAGAAAAAAAAAAAGTAGGCGTTTGTTAAGCTGAAATGGGAAGGATGTTCCTATTTCTATAGGAATATATTTTTTTAACTAGAAGAGCTTCTCCAGCCCTGTTCCAATTCCCCTCTTACTCCCCCGTACCTCTTACTGATGGACCGTGACGCACATCGCCTGCAGGTGTTTGCCGCAGGTGTGTGATGAGGGCCCTTCGGTAGCACGGATGAACCGGCTTGGTTGGCAAGGGAACAGGGCACACTCAGCAGCATGGCAAGCTGGCCTGGGAGCGCCAGGACCGATCCTCCCCGTCCCTTGCTGCAGGGGCTCTCCTTGGGGAAGTTAAAGGTTAAAAATACCAGGAGATGTGGGGACGTTGGGGCAAGGGAGTTGACACACAACAGACCTGCTGCTGGCTCTTTATATGTGCTCAGGGCCACTGCTGTGTGTCTTTTCTTTGCATTCCCAAAGAGTCAAATGTGATCCCTCAAGAAATAAACTTATATTTAAACTTTTGGAAAAATATTTTATAAAATAAACAGTATAAATCAAGATAAGAGGTCTATTCTTGGTTTGTGTCACTAATTATAAAGATATATTTATCAACAGTTATGCACTCTGCAGCTTTCAGAAAAAGGTATTGGAAGCACACATCAAAATTAACGTCGGAAAGGTCTATTTCTTCCTGCTTGATAATTCGGAGTGTGTTAGGTTCCTCAAATTTCACATGCTCTCAGATGTTCTCAGACTGACCTGGTCGCTGGTCCTGCAATACCTCTAAATATCCTTCTTAAATTGAAGTTTAAGGTGACTGTCCTTTGTCACAGAGCCTTCCAACTGCTGCTCACCATGGACTATGTTACCCTCTCATCTCCTAAAACCATCAGAAAAGAAAATACAGTCAAAAAAAAAAAAAAGAAAAGAAAAGAAAACACAGTCAAGATCGTGGACTGAATGCCTGCTTGAGAGTCAGTTTGTAGTGTTTCTGTACTTTATTTAGAAAACATTGTTATTCAATTTATTCAAAATAAAAACCAAACCATTCCACCCATTTCTCTCACCCTCCACCCCTGGCCTCTGACAACCACCAATCTGTCCTCTGTATCTATGAGCTTGTTTGTTAGTTTGTTTGCTTTTTGTTTTTAAGTTTAATCTATAAGAGAGATTACATAGTATTAATCTTTCTTTGTCTGACTTATTTCACTTGGTGTAATGTCCTTGAGGGCCTTCTGTGTGTCACAAATGGCAAGATTTCATTCTTTTTTTTATAGCTGAATAACATTCCTTTATAGATATATATATAGTTTTCTTTGGCTAAATACCCAGAAGTGTATAAATATTCCATAAGTGGAATTACTGGATCATATGGTAGTTCTATTTTTAATTTTTTGAGGAACCTCCATACATTTTTTTCCACTATGGCTACACCCGTTTGCATTTCCATCAGCAGCACAAAAGGGTTCCCTTTTCTCTACATCCTCACCAACATTTGTTGTTTCTTGTATTTTTGACTTTAGCCATTCTGACAAGTGTGAGGTGATGTATCGTTGTGGTTTTGATTGGCATTTCCCTGGTGATGGGTGATGTTGAGCATCTTTTCATGTACCTTTTGGCCATCTGTATTCTTTGGAAAAATGTCTATTCAGATCTTCTGCCCATTTTTAATTGGATATATATATATATATATGTTGCTATTGAATTATATGAGTTTTTAATATATTTTTAATATTAGCTCCGTATCAGATATATGACTTGCAAGTATTTTCTCCAGTTCAGAAGGTTGCCTTTTCATTTTATTGATGGTTTCTTTCGCTGTGTGGAAGCTTTTTAGTTTGATGGAGTCCCACTTGCTTATTTTTGCTTATGTTGCTTGTGCTTGTGGTGTCAGATTCAAACAATGATTCACCGAGACTTTTGTCGAGGAGATACTGCCTATGTTTTCTTCTAGGAGTTTAATGGCTTCAGGTTTCATGTTCAAGTCTCTAATCTATTTTGAGTTAATTTTTGTGTATGGTGTAAGATAGTGGTCCAGTTTCTTTTGCATGTGTCTGTCCAATTTTCCCAACACCATTTATCAAAGAGACTGACCTTTCCTCATTGTATATTCTTGGCTCCTTTGCTCTTTCCCTTCGTACTTGATTTTGGTGACCACCATTTTAGGAGATCTTAGTTGGTTTATTAAGGGTGCATGTGATTAAAATTCCATCTGGGGGCCTTGATATTTTGGTGCAAATATGTATTTAGCTGAGAGGTGCTGCTCCAGACAAAGAGGAGGAAGGAGGAGAGGTGTTGCCCAGCTCCAAGTAGAGCTGTGAGCAGCAGCTGGGGAGGACTTGGGAAAACAGGAAACAGGCACCTTGGCCAATGCAGGAATTCCTCGCAGGGAGCCGGCTGACCCAAGAAGACGGAGACACATGATGTAGAGCCACAAGTATCCTGTGCTCTGCACCATACCAAAGTCATCTTCGTAAATGAAAACTTCTTTGGCATTGGATCCAAAAGACATTCTTGATTTACACATAAATTACATCTTGTTCATAACCAGGGGCCACACTCCCATGCCTCTGGCGAGATGTTTATTTTCTGGGGCATCATTCATTTATCAAGCTGCCCGAAACATACATACTTATCTCTTGGCACTTTAAAATTCATTTTTGAAGTCTCTTTTGGTCTATTCAAATATAGGCAATGGGACTCTGGTTTTCTCTGGTCCTAAATCTGAAGGGGTTGACTCTTTCCTGCCTGTAGCGTAATTGACAATCACAACATCCTCATTTGTGTGACATTTCCATCTCGTGGGCAGTGGGGCCACGTGTGTTTGCCTGTGTCACAACTCACATCTCCCTAGAGACTTGAAGGCGTCTGGACTCTTGTGAACGGGTGGCTGGATTTTTGTTTTAGGTGGCTGGCACTTGTTTTCTCTCTGAAATGATCCATTGTCACCTCTTGTGCTCTGCATGGGGGAAGGGCTCTGCACTCCTCTCTTCTATCTTGTCAACATATTCAATTGAGGGATCTTTTTGAACCTAGAAATGCAAAGTGTATTGGTCTCAAAGAAATGAAGACCTAGGGTTGCCAGTCTCCCATGGGCCTTCTTCACACTGAAATACCTTCTAAGCCCCTAGTCTTTCCTGCCACAGGTCAGTCCTGCTTCTTGGCGCTCCACAGACATTTGGTTTACATGGGAGCCCTGATGATGGCACTGAAGTCAGAAAAGCTCTAATTCAGAAAAAAATTTTTTTTTAAAGATTTTATTTATTTGAGAGAGAGAGAATGAGAGACAGAGAGCATGAGAGGGAAGAGGGTCAGAGGGAGAAGCAGACCCCCCGCTGAGCAGGGAGCCCGATGCGGGACTCGATCCCGGGACTCCAGGATCATGACCTGAGCCGAAGGCAGTCGTTCAACCAACTGAGCCACCCAGGCGCCCTAATTCAGAAAAATTTAAGAGCAAAAAGGGACAAGAGCTACCTGCTTGGACAGACTACCTGATGTCCTCCCGCCATGTGGCAGCCACGTAGCATCACGTGGGCAGAACATGCTCCCAGGGAGAGAACAGAACACTTTCCACTCTATTTATGGTGCTCTTCTAGGGAGTCCCTGCACACCCAAAAGCGAGAGATCCCATTCAGGCCAGGTGCCCAGCGACCATTTAGCCCAGTGATTAACCCGTTTTACTTTGGCCCCAAAGATCCTGTTTCTGTAAGAGGAGAGCCCGGTTACATCTGCTCTGCTCGATTCTCGTTTTGAAGTGTGCCGTCATTAGATTGTATCTCCTTGGGCAGACCAAGAGTTTTACCCTCTTCCCTTCTAACCTGGGCTATTGTTTCTAGGAAAGTAACTAAAATGTGCAGAAGAACTCGGTAGCTTTCTCCATTACCGCACCTTTGCATGCATTTGAAGTGCTAACCCCTCCCCGCTGCCCCCATGTGTGTGGCAGGAAGGCTAGCAGCTTTCTTCAAGTGTTTTTGCTTGCCTGATAAGTCCCGGTGCCTTGAATTCTGGCTCGGCTTCTCCTCCAGCTTATGGACATGTTTACTGGCATCTCAGTGCATCTTCACCATCCTTTGAGAAGCGGAGGCAGATAAAAGGGGATCTTCTTTGATCCATAGTCTTGGTTGTCACCCTAGAAAGCTGTGTCCTCTTGAAGAATTGCACTGGCTTGCTTTCAAGGGTTAGCTACCAGATTTATTTTTATAACTCTTTGTTGCTTCTTCTTCTTTTTTTTTTTTTAAGATTTTATTTATTTATTTGAGACAGAGAGAATGAGATACAGAGAGCATGAGAGGGAGGAGGGTCAGAGGGAGAAGCAGACTCCCTGCCGAGCAGGGAGCCCGATGCGGGACTCGATCCCAGGACTCCGGGATCATGACCTGAGCCGAAGGCAGTCGCTTAACCAACTGAGCCACCCAGGCACCCAACTCTTTGTTGCTTCTTGACCACAGCAATCAGGACGGATCCTTTTGAGTATCTGTATTTCTTTCTTTGTTCCCTAGCAGTTCCCAAACGTGACTCCTTTTCCTGAAGTGGGGTAGGAAAGAGGAAAACCAGTGTCAGTTGGAAGTGGACAACGCATGGCTTGGTGCTGGGAACCGGGGCTCTCTCTTCACCCCTCATGCCTCATCCACGCTGGTAGTCAACAGAAGTTCTTACCAGACAGGACTTCGAGGAGACTAACTGGTGACCTGGATGAATGTCTTGATGAGGCATTCATTTGCTGTCCGCGATCAATTCTGGTAGACATTCTAAAAGCCCCTAGAAAGGAAATTAATTGCCTACTTTTCCTGTGATGTTAATGGTGTTCCCTTGGGCTTTCAACAGCAACTTTCAAAGGAGAATGTGATTCGGTCCATAGTTCTGTTTATTTTTGGTTTCCCAGTGTCTGGACTTCCTTATTAAAGGCTGTCAACCTGGGGTTAGAACCACAAAGATTTAGAACCATGTTTTTTTTTTTAAAAAAAGAAAGTAAGACTTGGGTTAATGAAAGTTACAAATCTTTGAATCTCCCTCTAAGTCTCCTGTACAGACACTTGTTTTGCCTCTGTCTCTTGCCTGGGTGCGCCAGGCCTTTGCAGACCAGCTTGTCCAGAGGAAAAACAAAGTCAGCATTACCAACGGCGGCTGTCATAACCAGCAGCCTCCCCCACCTTTTTTTCCTACCAGACAAATCTCTTCCCCTCCCCTTTAAATTTTGTCTGTATTTGACATTTTGAATCACCCCAGAAGGTAGAATATCGTTTTTGTGGAAGCCACCGGGTGAGTGTCTTCTACTTAACTTTGTCTGGAAAAAGCCCCAGACATCCCTTCTCATTTGCCTCTGGCCTTGGGAAAATACTGCTCCTCCTCCTTCTGGCTTCCTCGGGTCATGACTCTGAGCACTGTAGCTCACGTGGCCCAAAACATGGAGAAGTTCCAGTATGGAACCAAATAGCTTAGCCAGGATACCTGAATATGGTGGGGCTGAGCTTGCATGTTACAAATAGCCCCGACACCTGGTTTAGGTGGCCTGTTCATCTGCATTGGGCCTCCCTAAACTTTACATTTCACATGAAATGAAAAAACTAAATCTTGAGGCTATTAGACACACAGTAAATGAAATTGATTTTTGGAGGAGGCAATGGTTGAATTGTCAGGGGCAGACCTGTCATAACAGAAGTATCTTGTTCTCATTGCTTTGCCCAATGGACAGGGGGTTCCAGCACTGGGATAGAATTCTTAGGCTGCTTCTCTGTCTTTATAACTCAAAATAATCACCATTCACTTTCTGGTTCTTCCAAGACTTGGTTCTGACACTTCTCTTTTCCTTTATGCCTGGTTTCTTCTTCTTCTTCTTCTTCTTCTTCTTCTTCTTCTTCTTCTTCTT
>NW_023270865.1:11688238-11705972 GCF_011800145.1 Mirounga leonina
TTCTTCTTCTTCTTCTTCTTCTTCTTCTTCTTCTTCTTCTTCTTCTTAAAGATTTTATTTATTTATTTGACAGAGAGAGACAGCGCGAGAGAGGGAACACAAGCAGGGGGGAGTGGGAGAGGGAGAAGCAGGCCTCCCGTGGAGCAGGGAGCCCGATGTGGGGCTCGATCCCAGGAGCTGGGATCATGACCTGAGCCGAAGGCAGACGCCCAACGACTGAGCCACCCAGGCACCACCCCCCCTTTTTTTTTCCGGTTTCTTCTTTTTAAAAATGTTCTTTTCTTCAAAGCATAGAAGCATGTTTAAAATCTCCCATTTTGAAAAGCAAATTCCTCCCTTGGCGTCCCCTTCTTTCTCTCATTGACAGTTCCTTCCCCAGCTTTAGATCTGTGTCCCCTAAACTTTGGTGGTACCAGCATCATCTAGAGAACTTGTCAAAGCATAGGTTCTTGGGCTTCCTCCCCAGAGTTTCTGATTCAGTAGTTTTGGAGTCCGAGAACGTGCATTTCTGACAAGTGTCCAGGTGATGCTGATGGCTGGGGGTCCGGTTTCAGACCCACTGATCCACAGAGCACTCTACCTTTACTGGCTGGTCTTTCTCATCTGCTGTCAAGCCTGCTCGGCAACCTGGTGCAGCGTCCCCCAGACCCCACCACTACCACTGACATCCATGTGTCAAATCCATGGGTCACCTTTCCACGCCCCTCTCTTTCCTCACCTGGCTTCCAGGACTTCCCTCTCTCCCCATCTTCTCCTTCCTCTCTGCTTGCTCTTTTTGAGTGGCCTTTCCAGTAACCTCTCCTGCCCGACATGTGTTTCAGCCTTCCTCAGGGCGCTGTCTTCGCCTTCTTCTCTTCTCACTCTGTATCCTTCCTGGGAGGCCACACCCATGTTTCCACCTTATAGTTAGCATGCCACTAACCCTAAATTGACTCCTCTGCCACAGGCCTCTCTTTTAGCTCCACATCTGTATATCCACAGACTCTTGAAGTTAAATATGTCCCCAAATGGACTTATTACATTTACTCCTGTCTCTCCCTCTTGTTTTTCGTATCTCCTTGAATGTGTCCCCCAAGCCAGAACCTGTATGTCATTCTTATTTTTTTCCTTTATCTTGATGTCTAATTCATCATCAGCATATCTCTTATATCCCCCTTTCATTTTCCATCACTAATGCTTTAGCTCATTACTGTTGGCCAATGGCCTCCTAACTGTTGACTCTCCTTCCAGGCTAGTAGAGGGGTCGCTCGTGGAATCAAAGAAGCAAAGGCAAAGATAGTAGCTTTTTGGTGCCTCTGGGAGCCTTTATATGCTGGGACTATATGGTTCACTCAAACATGTGGCGTTTTGTTATACCATAAGTTCTGGTCTTGCCACTTGATTCTCCATCATTTTATACAACAAGCATCATACGTCTGGAGCATTTACAACATTGCTGTTCATTTGTGACACATCTATAATTTTTATTTAGCACAATGTATGCAAGCTTCTGCACTGTCTTTCTTGGCTTGGTTGTTGCTATCCTGTATTTCTTTTTCACAGAGTACCACAGCTGAGGGAGAATTGGCTAAAGGGACCCTCCCCCATTTTGGATTCAGCGTTAAGAAAGGACTTTTTATTAATTTTTAAAAAGATTTTATTCATTTATTTATTTGAGAGAGGTGGGGGGGGAGCAGAGGAAGAGGGACAAGCAGGCACCACACTGAGGGCAGAGCCAAATGCGGGGCTCGATCTCACGACCTGGAGATCATGACGTGAGCCAAAATCAAGAATCAGATGCTCAACAGACTGAGCTACCCAGCTGCCCTGGAAAGAACTTTAAATACAACCATGCAGGTGCCATGTATTCTTAGCCCCATTTCACAGATGAGACTGACGCTCTTGAGAAGGTAATGGAATTAGAAAACAGTAGGGCTAGAGATACAAACTGGGGCTGCAACCAAGCATATTGTGGAAAATGAGAAATATCTAGCTCCTTCTGGATAGAATCTGCGGAGTGTAGTTTATTGTTTTGTTGAAGTGCTGTAAATTTTAATAAACTCAGACATCCCTATAGTAAAGCACCAATGAAAGAAATACTAAAACTAAATATCATCTGGTGACCCTTTTCTATGTAACAATTTTGTTCTGTGTGTGTGTGTGTTTCTCTGAAAATTGAAAACTTTTTATTTAGAAATAATTATAGATTCTCAGAAACTTGCGAAGGTAGTACAGAGATTCTGGGTACCCTTCACCCAGTTTCTCCCAATGGTTACTTCTTACTATAGGGCTGTATCTAAGGCAGCAAATTGACACTGGTACAAGATGTGTGTGTATAGATCTTTGCCATTTTGTCACAAGTGTAGATTCATATAACCACCACTGTAATGAAGATACAGAACCATTCCATCACCACAAACACGGCTTTCATGCTATCCTTTTGTAATCACCTCTTTTACCCACACCATTCCGAGCCGCTGGCAACCACGCATCTGTTCTCCACTTTTGGTAAGTTTGTCATCTTGGGAATGGGTGCTAGTGGAAGTCTGGGCTCTTGGTTGGCCATTGCAGATGGAAGAGATGGGGGCCATATTTTTTCTGTGGTGTTTGGCTGGGGTAGAGTGGTTTTTGTCTCAACCTTTTTTTATCTTGCTAGGTTGTGTTTTTCCCAGTCCTTCCAATAGAGGGGGCAAACTTTTCTTGTTTTTTTTTCTGGTCTGTACCTGTTTTAGTTTTTGAGTTGCTGGCCTCTCCAGTACCCTGTCTTGGGTATGTGAAGCAAAAAGAAAACCCACGGGACTTAACATCGTGTTGTCCTCAAGTCCCAAGGCCCCTAGTCAGTTTTCCTTTCTCCCCTCCACCTTTCAGAGTCTTCTTAGGTTTGTTTTATACACAAAGTTCAGGGTTTTTAGCAATACTTCAACTTCATTTCCTTAGATAAGATGTGGTTGTGCTTTCTTGGGTATGTTCCCCTAATTTGTACTAATGATGAGCAAGTACGAAAACACAGGACCACTTCTCCAGGCTTCAGAACCTTCTTAGCATCTATCCCTGAATGCCCTACATGCATTTAAACTCAACAAGTTGCCTTCCAGTTCCTTCTAGAGTTTTCACTATTGAGACTGGTGATCTTACCATTGACTCAGTCATCTGAGGCCAAAATTTGGAAGTTGGTATAGACATTTCCTCATACACAGGATCATTCATCATGTCTGACTGATTTTACTTCTTTTTTTTTTTTTTAAAGATTTAATTTATTTATTTGAGAGAGAGAATGAGAGAGAGAGCACATGAGAGGGGGGAGGGTCAGAGGGAGAAGCACACTCCCTGCCGAGCAGGGAGCCCGATGCGGGACTCGATCCTGGGACTCCAGGATCATGACCTGAGCCAAAGGCAGTCGCTCAACCAACTGAGCCACCCAGGCGCCCTGATTTTACTTCTTAAGTATCTTCTGACCTTAACATCTCCTATCCATTTCCTTGTCTTTATTTGAGACTTCATCATCTCTAGCCTGGTCAATGCCATAACATTCTCCATGTCTCTGTATCTCTACTTTGTTCCTTCTAAGCCATTCCCCCAATGCTCTGAAATCCTTCTTTCTAAAATGAACATTTCTTTCAGGTCCATCTGTGGGTTACCCAAGCCTGTTAGCCCAGTAGGCAAGGCTCTTGTCATTATGTCTCAGTCTTCAACCTCACCCTCTGTCATGCCCCTGTGGAATGTTCCAGTGAGTGCCACTTGTCACTCCTCATACCTGCTAAACTGTCTCATGCCCCCAACCCTTCCTCTGGGTGCTCACGCACACTTTTTCTTCTCTTGCTCCCATTTACTCTTTCCTTTCTTGTCTATAATGTGATCCGTATGATTTAGTGCATGAATCACTTTGTGATGCTTTCCTAGACACTATAATTCTATAACTGTAATTAGTACAAGATTGTACAACTGCACAAGATTGTGCAGTTACTTTGGTTTACACATCTGCCTCTCCTAGAGACTATAAATACCCTTTGAGAGGGGTAGCATAGTGTAGTGCTTAAATACAAGGATGCTGAGTCCTGAGTTTAAGTCTGTGTATTAGTTCTGTGATCTCAAGTAAGTTACTTTACCTCTGTTAAGGGGTTTGTCATATATGAAAATTTATCATATGTGAAATGGGGATTACTGTGAAGATTGACCAAGATAATACATCTAAATTGCACAGCACAATGCCTGGCACAAAATAGACATAATTTTCCACCTATGTTTGAAATAGTTGCTGAAAAAGTCTTGGTATTACTTGTATTATTTTCTGTATTACATGGTTCATTGGGTGTTTGAAATTAATTACATGTTTCTATCCTGCTAAGCTATTACAAGAGAAAAGCATCAGAGGAAGTAGGTAACAAGTGAATTTATAGTTAAGTAATGGGTATAAGCAATTGGGTAAAAGCTTTATAATTTCATTTCTCAGTTTGGGTTGTTCTGCTCTTAAATGGGGGTTCTGAGAGTTTTTTTTTTTTTAAAGATTTATTTATTTATTTATTTTTAGAGAGAGAGAGAGGGAGCACAGGCTGGGAGAGGAGCAGAGGGAGAAGGAGAGAGAGAATCTCAAGGAGACTCCTTGCTGAGCTCGATACCCAGCACAGGGCTTGATCCCAGGAGCTTGAGATCACGATGCAAACCTAAATCAAGAGCTGGATGCTTAACCAACTGAGCCACCCTGGCGCCCCGGTACTGAGGTTTTGAAGACTACCTTGACCTTTTTTCTGCTACACCCTTTTTTCTACTCCAAATAGCCTGGTTTGTAAACATAGATAAAGTGAGAGGCATAATTTCTTCTGTGCTAGGGGAATGCTCATTTGAGGAATTGGGACTCTCCTTTCAGCATTGAAGTGACACTGGCTTTAGCCTCTGACTTAGTATGTGTAGGCTGTTATGACAAAATACCATAGACTGAGTGGCTTAAACATTTATTTCTCACAGTTCTGGAAGCTAGAAAGTCCAAGATCAAGGTGCTAGTCAATTTGATTTCTGAAAGGGCTCTCTTTCTAGTTTACAGATGACTGCTCTCTTCCTGTGTCCTCACATGGGGAAAGAGCATTCATCTTTCTTATGTCTCTTGTTATAAGCACATTAATCCCATTCATGATGACTCCATCCTGATGATATGATTACCTACAAGTACCTTAGCACTGGTAATTAAGTTTCAACATATGAATTTTGGACAAACATTTGGTCCAAAGTAAACTTCTTCAGGAGGTGAGGGTTAGGGAGTTTTCTGAGAGAAGATTATCTGAAACGGAAATGTGGCTTCCAGAAAATCTTGCATTTTTAGGATGATGCCATCTGATTTCAGCTCATGTCACCAAGCATGGTGTATTAACAGAGCTGAGGCCTTTTCATTATTTTCCTGTTTTTATTCATGAATAATCCTCCAAAATTTTTTTATACTTCACCAAAATCTATCCTATTATAAGTTAGTGGGTTTGCCTCACGTCCTTCTTAGGGTGGGATGGGATGAAGATAAAAATAAATGAGTCTCAGCTTTGGTAGTTCCCTTAAAATACTCTTTCCATATATCGAGAGAATTACTAGGGAATAGTTTTGTTTTCTCTAAGGTAACTAAGCCCAAACTCGTTTCATCCATCTATAGAGCTTCAGTTTTAGGGCCATGTAATGGCCTGTGACTCTCTTATGAAGTCTACCGTTTGGTCTTGGACAGTACTTTGGATTTCCTCCTTGTCCAGATCAGTTTTATAAATCAGCTCCATAGCATGAATAACCACTTTTCAACTATATGACCACTGTAGGTGCATCTATCTTTGTCCATGAATTATACTGAGAAAAGTTCTGCCTGTTTCCCCAGAGCAAAGACCCTGAGCTGAGAGCATGCCTGGTGTTCGAGGAATAACAAGGGGGGCAGTTGTGGCTAGGGGTGAGTTGTAGGAGGAGAGGTAATGTGCCTGTGGAGAGACATGGAAGGCCTTGGGAAAGGCAGAGAAAGGTAGTTAATATAAAAGTTTAACTCATCAAAATCTAAAACGTGGAGTATATTTAATATCATTTGCATGTGGATTGTGTTTTTACTCCTTACTAATTCTTAATTAAATAAAAGGTACTTTGCGCCATGCCTGGGATATCATAAGTAGTCATTGATGGAATGGGAGTTGTACCTTATTTTTGTCCTTTTCACTTTAATGGAAAAATAATTTTAATTTAGTATGTCTTAACTATTTTCTCTATGATTATTATGGTATCTATGATTTCTATATTAGCATTTCCATCCACATGGTTATTTTCTTTGTCTTCTCTCTGTCTAAACATTCCTTTCTTCATCTGGAAAAAAATTCTCATCTTTCAAGGTCTACCTCAAAAATTAAAATTACCTGTTGTGGAGGGTGTTCAATGTGGTGGTGTGGGAAGACCCTGAACTTACCTCCTCCCATGGAAACACCAAATCTACAGCTACCTACGGATTAATTCCTGCTGAAAAAGAACTGAAAACTAGCTGAACATCTCCCTCCACAACAAGGGATAGAAAGATAACATGGAGACAGGTAGGAGAGACAACGATGTAGTGTCTCCCAAAACACTACCCCTAGTGTGTGGCATAAACTATAGAGAGGGATCTCATGCGTCTGGAGTTTCTCCCTAAGGAGTGAGAGGTTGTACCCACATCTGGCACCTCAATCCTTGGGACCTGCCCTTGAAAGACAAAGCCCTTGAAATATCTGGCTTTGGGAATCAAGAGACTTATGCTTAGGGGGCCTGGGGGGCTGTGTGGATCTGATATACTCCTTTTGAGGGGTATCATGCATAGACTCACTTATCCCAGGACTTATTACAAAGGCAGCAATATGAGAGGTGACCGGATCATATCTGAAGGAGATTCTTTGCTAATCTTAAAGCATCTGCCAGAGGGGCAGGGACCAGCTGCAACTTTGGGGATAGAGGTGCTGTTGAGAGCACTCTCCCTCTCCCTTCCTAGAGCAGGCAGGTGCTCATAGACATGGCCTCTATCCCCTGACCCCACAACTCTTTCCTGGCCTGACTAATGTCATGGAGGTAGTCCTCTCTCAATACCTTTTCAAAACCTTGCTAAAGCTGGTAGGTGAGCGCAGTACACACAAAGGATGCCTCTTGATTACCTGGCTCTGGTGACCAGAGGGGCTTGTGTTCCTGGACCCCACAGGACTGTAGCAATAGAAAAGACAGTTCTGGGCAGGCTACCGTACCTACGGCACTTTCCCAGTCTGCCTGTGAGAAAGGCCGATTTACCTGTCCTGGAGCTTCAACCTGAGGGCTAGGTTTCAGGTGTGCTACACGGAGGTGTTTTCAGGGAACTTATACAGGGAGACATCATCTTTGTGCCTCACCACAGCTCACTGGTACCTCCCAGAAAGGAACTTACATCCTTATCTGAAGCCTGGACTCTTACAATGGTCACTCAGGGGATACCTCTAGATCTCCTGGTCTGGAGGTCAACAGGGTCTACAACTGTGGTCCCACAGGACCGTATGTATTTACGTACATTAAACACTGCTGCCTGAGTATCTGGCTTCCAGTCAGCCTGAAAGTAGGTTCTGACCGAGGTCACTCCCTTTGGAACCCCGACAGTTGCTGGCACACAGTCAACAATTAGGACCTATCAAGAATAAATCAGTCTACTTCGACAATCACAAAGGTTTGGGAGATCACCAAAAGCTAGGGCAAGGGGTTCAATGATAAGTTTCATCTCCTACACAAGACCATTCCTTCAAGACTGGGAAAGGTAGCTGTTTTGCATAATAACATAAAAACAAACACAGACTCAAGCAAAGTGAGAAGACGAAGGCATCTGTTACAAATGAAAGAACAAGACAAAACCCCAGCAAAAGACCTCAATGAAATGGAAATAAGTAATTTACCTGATAAAGAGTTGAAAGTAATGGTCATGAAGATGCTCACCAAACTTGGGAGAAGAATGGAAACTCAAAGTGCTTAGAATTTCCTGACCCATAGGGGCACCTGGATGGCTCAGTCAGTTAAGCATCCAACTCTTGATTTTGGCTCAGGTTATGATCTCAGGGTCATGAAATCAAGCCTCACATTGGGCTTTGCCTCAACACGGATTCTGTTTGAGATTCTCTCTCTCCCTCTGCCCCTTCCCACCCCCCACACACTTTCTCTCTTTCTAAAATAAATAAATAAACCTTAAAAAAACCCAACTTCCTGACCCATAAACAAAATTGAGGGTGTAGGGAGCATTAGAATTTTGAAATTATGGCTACCTTCTCAACGGCTGCATAAGACTAGCCTGTTCATCATCTATTATTTTTGTGGGTTGGAATAATACATTTAAACTACTAAGAAGTGGTTATAGAGTGGCACTGTTCTAAAGGGGAAATCACAAGAATGCAACTGGGGGCAAGTGTTTGATCTGCCTTATCAGATTCCTCTGTGTACGTTCACTGTGCTGTAAGATTAAAGTTTCTATGACCCCTTTGAAGTTAAATTCATTTTAGGTTTGTCTTTAAGAGAGACCGAGAAAGGGTTAAAAAATCACTCTAGGGTTGCATTTTGAGAAAATAAGAATACTCAACATTAAGATATAGATAACAAGTGGCAAGCAGGATTACATTTTTCTCCCCTGGAATGTTCTTTGAAGGTATTCTAGAGTAAAACAGAATAGAAGTTGTCTATTTATAACATCTTTCTCAGTTTTTCTGGGAAGTCAGTAGAACATAACATTGTCATCATCTTTTTTTCTCACCTGATCTAGGAGAGTTCTCTTTTTGTAATTTTTAATGCTTTCCCTATATATCAAAGTTTCTTCACCTCTTGCATTTTTGCACTTAGTAATAATAGGAAATGAACTGACAATTTGTTTACAAGCCATATAACAAGAGCATCTTAACAGGATAATTGATAATTAAATACATGGTAGTTGTGTGGCATATATTTGATGGTTTTGTGACATTAGACCATTTCAGGTTTCATCTTATGCCCTCAAAATCAGGTTGTTTTTGCCCCGTTTCTATTTTCTCATCACTCCTGTGCTTGTATGCATTTATGGGATGTTTGTGTGTATTTTAACAGCAACAAAGATTAAAATAGTTCAGGCTCCAAGAACAAAATGGAAATGATGTTTTCCAGGGCAAAGAATGCCCATCTCGTGTTATGGAAGTGCATCAGAACTCAGCGTAGTGATCCCTTTTGTGCAGGGAATCAGGGCCAGACTCATTTTGCTACTTCTCCCTATTTTATGATCTTGTTAAGATTGACCTCTACCTATCTTGAGGTATTATTTCCACTAAAATAAAATTCTTTACTGGGCTCCTTATCATGAGTGGCTATAAAACTTTTCCTTTCAACCCCACCTGTTAACCGAAGGAAATAGCCCTTCCTTTTCCTCCATACTTGGGACAACTGGAATAAAAAGTAACAAAAATAGCTACTAGAAATATTGGACTAAACAAAAATTGAGTCTAATCTTAAATTGTGTAAGATCCTCAAGTAGTCCTCAAATATCATTCTTAATTTAATTTTTAAAAATGCTATATTTTTGCTAAAACAATTTTCCCTCTTCCTTACCCCCTCTACCACTACTGCAGGGATTTCTTCATAATGGAGAAGTTTCCATGGTAGCATTGTCATGGCACTCATTTTAGACATGGGTTATTTTGGGGACAATGATAGATTAATTGATGAGAGTCTGGGGCAATCTTTATTATTTAGTACTGCTATCTTTAAAGAGTAATTTTCTTTTTTTAGAAGATTTTATTTATTTATTTGAGAGAGAGAGAGAGCACAAGCAGGGGGTAGTGGCAGGCAGAGGGAGAGGGAGACGCAGACTCTGAACTGAGCAGGGAGCCTGATGTGGGCCTCAGAACCAGGACCCTGGGATCATGACCTGAGCAGAAGGCAGACGCTTAACCGACTGAGCCACCCAGGCGCCCCAAGAGTAGATAATTTTCTTGATTAAATTTGTCTGTTAAACACAGTAGCTTTGATAACCACTGCAAGAAGACACAGTACTGTATTAGTACTAATACTAATTAGTACAGTACTATTAGTACTGTCTTATTTGAGTAGGTTTTTTTAATCAGTAAAGATCAGTTTGGTCCTCAGAGATGCATGAGCAATTCCCACTGATTTGTACGGAACTCATGTATTTTTAAGAGTGATGGAAAGTTTAGTGTGGTTGTCTAGGAAAGAAAATCACATTCTTTGATGGGATTTCATGCTGCACAGAGATGGCATTAATGGAAGAAATTGGTCATAGAAGTCCATGATGCCTCCTATATGACCAGACATCCCTGATTGTTTGGCTTCTGTTTCCAGGATGAATAATCTTTCCTAGTGATCCTCTCTCACATGTACTCTGGTATCCTTGTATATGGACAGTGATAAAGTTTACTGCTGTGAAACTTTTAATGAGTTGTTATATGTAGGTGTTCAGGTAATGTCTGGCACAGAATAAATACTAAGTAAGTCTTTTCTAATACTTAACTAATCATTTCTATAATTATTACTAATTATTCCAAGACCACCTCAAACAACCAACTAAGTAAGATGGAAATGGAAAACATGATTTAAGTTAGTGTCATTAGGAAGGAAGGTGTATCAGTTAGTGTTTGCCATGTAACACAGAAACCCACAATTTAGTGCTTTAAAAATAACAATGATTTATTTAACTCATGATTCTGTGGGTCATCAAGTTGGACTGTGCTCAGCCTGGCAGCTTTTCTGCTTTTGGCTCTCAAGGATCTGTGGTCAGCTGCTAGGTCCCCTGGTGCCTGGCTAGTCTAGACTGGGCTTACCTGGGATGCTTGTCTTTGCTCTGCAGGCATGCTTGAGCATGGCCTCATGGTGAAGACAGAGGAGCGAGGCACAGGCAGTCACAAAGACCAGCCACATTGGCCAAAGGATGCTACAAGTCCAACCCAGATTCACTGAGTGGGGGAAATAAACTTTATCTGTCATTGGGACAAATGCAGAATCACATTGGAGAGGGTGTGGATTGAGAAGAGTGAAAGATTCGGCTGTTTTTACAACCCAACACATAGAGCGAGATGGTTGATGTGAAAGACAAAGCAGAGAAGGAATCAAAGAATTTGGATGTGCATATGTGTGTGTTTGTATATGTAAGTACTTGTGTTTTGGGAAAGGGAATCAAGTGTAGCAGAGGGAAGATGAAAAATAACTCCAAAGTCTGATCACAGGTGCCTTAGAATATGGTGGCACTATATAGACAAATAGGAAATATAGTAGGAGAAACATTCACCTCTGAATGTATGGAGTGTGTAGTAAAGGTGAGATGTTTAGGAGAAAGTATCTAGGAAGGAATCCAGAAATCCAAAGGAAAAGCAGACATACTTAGGATATGAGTAGATGCAAACGACAAAAAAGGTGTCGTTTTTTTTTTCCCCAGCCAGCATCGACTCCCCCTCTCTGGTAACCATGATTATGTGATTTCCTTTTGAGTTTCTTTTCGAGGACCCCATTTCCAGCTCTTAGTTCATGTGACTTGGAGAGACTAACCCCGGCCACTTGCTGCCTGGGTCCTGGCCAATCAGCATATTCCATCCCTCTGGTCATAGTGATTGGGTTAGGAATGGTACCTGACCAAGTTGGGTCTAGCAAAACGAAATCCTAGCACTGTGTTGGAACCATTGGAGCTTTTCCTTCCACTGAAGCAGCTGAACTTGGAGGCTATAGAGCTGCTGGAGGCTGTCTTACCGGTGGAGTCTGCTTAGGCGTGAAGCCAACAGAAAGAGAGGCAGAACTGATTGTGTGTGTGTGTGCGCGCGCGCGTGTGTGTGTGTGTGTGTGTGTGTGTGTGTGTGTGTGACAGAGAGAGGAGAGAGGGAGAGGGGGTAGAGAGAGAGAGAGAGAGAGAGAGAGTTTAGACACATGGATCCAGTTGTACCCAGAGCTATACATACCTTCAAGTTTTTCAACTTCAGGAACCAATAAATCCCATTTTTTACTTGAACTAATTTGAATTGAGGTTCAGTCATATGTTACTACTATAAAAAGAGAAAAGAATATAAACTTAGAAAACAATTCTATTTAGTGGGTTGAAGAAAAATTGACAAGTAAGTCATAAAAGCCCATGGAAACAAGAACTCCAAGAACAGAGAGACTAACAAAAAGGAGGGGCGCACAACAGTGTTGATGTCATCCCAGGTTGTGGAGCAAGAGCTCTTCTCTGTCCAGAAGCCTTGACTTTGGGGCCAGGAAAAACTCTGAAGGAGCACTCTTGGCAGCTGAGGGGTGGAGAGGAAAGTGCACTGCCAGGAACCAAGGAAAGAGTGGGCGATTTCCTTTTTCCATAAATGGGACTCCTAGTCACTTGGGCTCAAAACCTTGGAATCAGCTCTTCTACCTCCCCCTGCCACAGCCCACAACAGCCAAACAGTCATCTCATCCTGTAAATCCTCCCTCCACAATTACTCTTGGACTTGAACCTTCCTTCACATTCCCACTGCCAACAGCTTGGTCCAGGTGCTCCGTATTCCTTTCCTGGAACCTGAGAAGACCTCCTTGCAGCTCCCGTGCCCACAGTCGTTCACCTCTGTCATCTATTTTTTTATTCTGCTGCCAGATTATTTGTCCCGAGGCTCAGTTCTGATGGTGAAATAGCCACACGGTGAGGGGCCTTGGAATGAGAACCCAGAGCCAGCTCTGACTTGCTACAGGATCTTGGGGGAAGACTCACAATCTCTCTAGGTATGGGGCTCTACTTTTTGAAATGAAGGGTTGAACCAGGTGCTCTGACACTCATTGTCTCCCCACTGCCTGTAAAAAACAATTCAAGCCCTAATTTAACTCTTTTAGCTTTAACTCATTTAAGATACATATGTTGTAGCCAAAAATGAACTACTTCCTGCACCTGAATGCCTTCCGCACAACCTTCTACATTTCTACCTCTGTTCATTCCACCTGTTCATTCTTTCCTCTATTCATTTCACCCAGAATTCCTTGTCTTTCCATATGGAAATTCCATCAGTCCTCCAAGGCCAAGTTCAAATGCTGTCTGTGAAGCTATCCTGAACTCCCAGCTGAGAGCCGTCTTACCTCATTTGTCAGGATGCTTTGCTCTGTTCTATTGCAGATTGAGCACACATCTTGCTTCTTGCCGAATTATCAACAACTTGGGATTCAAACCTCAGTGATATTCATCACTGTAGCCCTCAAGGGATCTAGCCACAGTAATTAGTTCTCAGTAAATGGTTGAATGAATGAAACACACACTTTATTACTGTGTGCCTAACTCAGCCATCTCTCTAAGTCCCCCAGAGCAGTCTGATGTTGTAGGTCTGCTGAATAGGATTATGTAATAATAAAAAGATGGGCGTATTGGTGAGAATCACTGGAGCCAGTGCTGATCTCATTCCAACCTGGGCCAGTCATGTGTTCGTAATGTAAATGGTGGATACAAATTCCACTGAGGTCCTTCTGTGGCTCCACATTGAGGCAAATGTTCTCTCTGTTTTCAAGATAAGGATGAGAATATTCTGGGCAGAACAGAGTGGTCTCCGTCTGGTGCAGCTCTTGACAGTGGGGACGAGTATGGACAGGCTAGTCCAGAAGAATATAAAGCAGAAATGGGGAGAAGGAAGAAAAGTCTAAAAGAAAGTGGCAGATAAAAAACAATGTGAGTATGGAGAGCACAGTTACCCCCAAATCCTTTCTATAGCAAGATTATCAACTCCAGATCTATAAACTCGTTGACATGTTGTGGCGATACTGAGGAGTGACAGAGCCAGTGCCCATAGCCAGGAGCTAGAATTATGTGGCTCTCTCCTACCTTCAACAGTGAACCTTGAGACCTTCCTCTGGAATGCTGGTTTTTTCTACAGGGCTGAGGGGAAACAGGCAGCTGTACTTAGTTGAACCTTTGCTCCCTTCTTATTGGCTTCCCCTCTTCACCCACAGCAACTTAAATCATTAAAATCCTGTATAATTAAAATTTCATCCAAGTTACACCAGTTATGTTTGCTGGCCACAGAGGAGTGTATAAATATCTTAGGAAAGCATAAAGACAGAGGCTGCTTCCTGCCGGTGGTTTGCCCCTTGCACAGGATGCTGTCTGCTACTGTGTGTTATCGACAGCCCAGGGAAGCTTGAACTTGTGGCTCTGACTGAGCCTTTGTTCTGTAGGGTTATTTCCGTGGTGGGGGTCTAAGGGTGACATGTTGTTGGTGGGGGTGGATGTCTGCTCGGCTCACTGTGGGACTCGGGCTCTCCCTCTTTCTCTTTTCTCTCTCCTTTCTTTCCCTCTCCTCTTGCTCTCCATTTAGAATTTGATCTCTTGCTTTTAAATATACTTAGATTAAAATATCTCTCTCTATATATATGCCTCATTCTCTCATTTAACTGGAACACATGAGTTTATCTCCCTTCCTCCCCATCCTCTATGTCAATGTCAGATTAATTCTCTGCAACCCAATTTGTATTACTATTTCATTGCTCAAAACCCGACAGGTTTTGCATTGATGTTGAAAGTCTACCGTACGTTCATTCAATGAACAACCAATTTTGAGCACATATCATGTGCCAGGTGCTGCCAGGAGCTCTCTTGTCATAGATTCTCCAGTATTTCCAGAGGGTCACAAAGGGATTGGCTTGCTGAACAGTCCCTAGAATGGGGTTTTGGAACCCTGCGGTAATGGCCCTTTGTGTTGTGGGCATTGGGTATGTTTCTAAGTCATATAAATACCTTACTTGGTGGGGGGTGTCATTGTAGTGGTAGTGACTTTGCTGTTATGTCACCTCCACTGAGATGCTTTTGACAGCTTTGGGATCAGGGTGCATCTGGGTTTGGGTTCCTATGTGGCAGACTGTGAGACAAAAATCGGAATGCAAGTAGTTTATCTGGGAGATAGTAGCAGTTAAGTGAGAAGAAAGGGAATGAAGCCGCTAAACATTGCATTATCAACTCAGTTATCTATAAGCAACTGGAGCCCAGTCCCTCCAGGGAACTCTGAGAAGCAGTGAAGAACATGCCTCAGAGTCACCCCAATGGAGGGTTGCCTGTCAGATGTCCCCAGACATCACTGGTTGAGAGCAGTTCCAGGGGCCAGAATATACTTGTATTTCTTGCTCACCTGCATGTCTCCAGTCCCATAGCAGACCTCAGGGTTGCCAACATAGTCTGGGCAGCTTTCCCATGGAGAGGAGAGGGCTGTGGGGATGTGACACAGGACTGATGGTTCCCAGGAGCAGGGGAGATCCCTGTTTGGTGCTTGTGGAACTTCTTGTACTGTTGATTCTCATCATTTGTGATAGTGATGTTCTATAAAGTCACTGAACACCAACTTAGTGAATACTGAACCATTGTTCCTAGAGGAAATATAGGGTTTGCTGCCTGCGAGCCTCTGGTCACAACATTTGGTCAACATATCAATACATAACCTTGTTTTCTGGTTTCTGTTTCAAGACAGCTTATTTAATATATATTGTTGATTCATTAACATTGGACTCATGGCACTTTACCTCATGCCTGGATAAAGCTGGTCTAACACATGTATTTTCTCCATAAGGCACATCACAACCTTCTTGTGCTGAGGAACATCAGACAGCACTTCAGCACTGTGCTTGGGCCACTTTAAACAATAAAATCACCAACTATAAGAACAAAAATGTGAAAGATGTGGCACTAAATAAACCTCGGAAAGGACACTCTTTTACAAAGGATACTTGTTTGCAATGTGAGAGCTGAAATGAGAAGGTGGAGTGTCACCTCATTAGACCTTAGCTGGGAACATGTGCATTATGTCACTGAAATTTTTGGCTGTTTTGCAGATGTCTGTGAATGACTGTAAAAGGACCTTGCCGTTTATTGACTTTGGGGTTACAAGTAAATTTTATCTAGTAGGTGAATTTGCAAACGTGGAATCTGTGAATAATGAGGACTGACTATTTCACCTTAAGACAAACATAGTGAAAGCTTACCATAATGCTTAGTGGGGTCTAGAAAACTCAATCACATAAAGTAGGGCTTTGTGTTAATGAGAGCGTAAAGAAGTGATTAGGGTGGGAAGGCAGCCAGTCAGAAGTCTCTTAAATAGTTATCAGTCTACAGTCATTCAAAACACCAGTAGGTTATGCTACTTAACAAAGAAATCTTTTTGATTTAGAATAATTTGTCTCTGGCAAATTTGGATTTTCTCAGAGACACCAGTATCTTTATTTGCATTAACACAAAGAGGTCAATGCTTGAATTAGTGAATACCCATAGGATTATTTAACTGAGTATATTTTGGGTCATCTTTTAAATATGTTGCATGTGGAAGACCGGCTTCAGAAATAAGACCTGGTGTGGGAATAAGAATGGGAAGCAAGAGATATTAATTTGTAAAGTAGAAGAGAAAATAAGACATAAAATTTGCATCTGTGTATATAAAAATAAAAATGCTTAAATATAAATATAAATTTAACACATATATTTTAAATGTAAGCTAAACCAATTAAGGCTGAACACTATATTTGCTGGAAGCAATGAGTGTTGCACAAAGGGAAATAGGTTTTGTGGCTGACTTTGGCCATCTCCAAATGGCATATGGTTGGATGAAGTTGGATAGAAAGGTAGAGAAATGAAAATGCTAAAAATGTTTCTCTTGGAAGATTTTTTTTTTTTATAGAGAGAGAGAGTGAGGGAGTGAGTGAGAGGGGCAGAGGGAGAGAATCCTAAGTCAACCCCATGCTCAGGGCAGGGCTGACATGGGGTGTGATCTCATGACCCTGAGATCATGACCTGAGCCAAAATAAAAATCCAATGCTCAATCGACTGAGCCACCTAGGCACCCCTCTATTGAAAGATTTTTTGGATGATTTTGTCTCCTGACTCTCTGGATGTAATTATGGCCAGTGTTTGGTTATGGCATATAAAAAAATGAAGAATTGTTTCTGGATAAATTTTGAGGGTAGTAGGATAATAATTATCATATAAATTCAAAATCAATAATGTGTGATAAACATTTTCTGTGAGTTTCTGTTCATAAAATCCCATCAAGATGCAATTTTTCACAATATTTCAAAAATGAATGTCTGCATTCATTCATTCACTCACTCACTCATTCATCAATCATATACTGAGTGCTCAGTCTGTGCTAGACAGCCTTCTGGGGACTGCGGACACAGCAGCAAACTAAACCCATAATAATTCCTGACCTTGTGGAGCTTACACAGTAGCAAAGAGAGATGGATAAATACAGACATAAAACAGAATTTTAGATTCTAGAAGAGCAGTGGAGAAACAGAGTAAGGAAGGGTGGTGGGGCTCCTTTCCTGCACTTCTTCAAGTGTCCACAGCTCTCCCCAGAACTCCAGCTGCCGAGACCAATCCTAGAAGACTCTGGTTAGCTTTTGCACAGAGGGGCATGGAGCTCGGGGGTTTCTCTGATGCTGAGCCTGGGGCATTCTGTGGGCATAAGAGGGGGCCAATAAATGCTTCTTGTTTTTGTTCCTTACAGGTATAGTTCTGATACACATTTCCTAAGTTTCCTTAGAAGGTGGCTGGAAAAATCAATCATCTCATGGAGACATTCAGCTAGATTGCACATCCTTGGGGCACCTGGGTGGCTCAGTCAATTAAGTGTCTGACTCTTGATGTTGGTTCAGGTCTTGATCTCACAGTCATGAGTTCAAGCCCCATGTTAGGCTCCATGCTGGGTGTGGAGCCTACTTAAAATAAATGAAGGAGGGAAAGAAGGAAGGAAGGAAGGTAGGAAGGAAGGAAGGAAGGAAGGAAGGAAGGAAGGAAGGAAGGAAGGAAGGAAGGAAGGAA
>NW_023270865.1:11705982-11817302 GCF_011800145.1 Mirounga leonina
GAAGGAAGGAAGGAAGGAAGGAAGGAAGGAAGGAAGGAAGGAAGGAATAGAAATAATAATAAAAAAAGATTGCATAGCCTTGATGGCCCTACCCCTTGCCTCTTTCACTCACCTGGTCCTCCCCTTCTGCTTTCTATACATCCCTGCATGTAAGCCTTTTTGAGGCTCTGCTCTAGGGGACCCCAGGCCAAGGTGAAGAATGCAGTAATTAGGATGATGTTACAAATATAAATGGGGTTTCCAGGGAAGGTATCACTTAGAAGGTGCACCTGAGCAAAGACCTGAAGAAAGGAAGTAATAGTTATGCAGATAACTGGGGGGACAGTGTTCCAGGTGGAGGAGACAACAGCAAGAGTAAAGACCCTTTTATTGGTTTGCCTGGAGTGGAGAGAGTGAGGAGGAGTAGAAGGAGGTGTGGACAGAGACATGAGGGAGACCCAATCCCATCTCTTGGGGCCATTGTTAGGACCTGGGTTTTGTTCCAAGTGAGATATCCAATTTATTCTCAGAAATTTGTATGCTTTGCCTATTTTATATTTTACTTTATTATTTTATATTTACAGAATACATTTGGATCCTTATTTTATAGATAGGTAAGTTGATTTTTGAAAAGATATCATTGACTTGATGAGAGCTGTATATTCTTATTCTCAGCTTCCTTGGGTTGCTATAAAGTGGTATGTTCTTTGAGGACTGGACTATAGATATTGATGTACTATATTGATGGATGTTGATCTAGAGTATCATTCCTAACTTCACCTTTTGAACAAATGTTTACTGAGTACTACTATGTGCATGGCATGGGGAAGCAACAGGAAGACAAAAGACTCCAAGTACCTAAGAATGTGGTAATGCATGATAGTTTCTAAATCAGGGAACACACTTCCTGGAAATTTTCTAATTAAATATTCCATACTCACTTTATCTGTTGTACATTATTTCCTTTAATTTTGCTTGTCTCGGTAGAATTTCCATACATTAAACCCTGTTTCTGCTTACCTCAAATCCCATAAATACCACTGCTATTTTCAGCTGCTTTATGTGTCTTCTCTAATTTACCCCTACTGACTACAAATTTAATTCTCCTTGGGAGTACGTTCTGTGCATGCACAGGCATGAGACAGAGGCTTCAGAGTGAGATTTCTTCAGTGGAAATAAATGAATAACATGCCATGGTTTGAAGAATACAGAAATGAAAGGAATAATGTAGATTATCATTCAACTCTTCCACTTACTGTGTTCATTTAGTGTGACAGGGGTTATAAGGGGTGGACATGTCCAATAATGTCTTCCATCTGACTCCAAAGCAAATCTCCTTGAGTTTTATACGTTTTTGCCAGCCTCACCTTGCCTTGGTTTTGGCATCTCTGGCTCTATTTTTACAGGTCTTTTTAGTATTATGTCCTTCGTTGTGACTATGTTGTGTGATTTTCATGTCTATGGGCTTTTCTTCCTCTTGAACCATCTCAGTCTGAGGGGATCCCATCTCTCTTTCCTTGGAAACTGTTGGGATTGGTAGCAGGACACAATCTGAACATGTGTTGGATCTCATATCTCCTAGAAGTTTCTCATTATTAAGAAGAATTTCATCCAGGGCGCCTGGGTGGCTCAGATGGTTAAGCGTCTGCCTTCGGCTCAGGTCATGATCCCAGGGTCCTGGGATCGAGTCCCACATCGGGCTCCCTGCTCCTTCGGAGCCTCCTTCTCCCTCTGCCTCTCTCTCTCTCTCTCTCTCTCTCTCTGTCTCTCATGAATAAATAAATAAAATCTTTAAAAAAAAAAAAAGAAGAAGAATTTCATCCAAAGTAGCAGTTGCTTTGCCACTTCCTTTACTTTCTGAGAAGTGAACTTGTAAGCCAGGCAAGTTAAATCCAGACATTTATCAGATGACCTGATTTTCAGATGGAAGTTTCCAACATTTCTAGTAATTGAAATCTCTCCTCACTTCCATAACTTGTCAATGTGCCAATTTTATGAGCCGTGCCAGGATTAACCTATTTCTTCAGCATATCCTCATTACAGTAACTTCTTTGTTCCTCTCTTTACATATTACACATATGTACATATATATATATATATATGTATTTTACCATTACCCAGATTTCTCTACAAAACTTTTATTCTTGTATTGACAAATTTCCCCAAAGGTTAGAGTGACCATTTGTTCCAGTTTGCCTGTGACAGTCCTAGTTTATCTGTTGTTCTTGGGGTATTAATAATTAACACCCTCCCCTTTTAATTTCAAAAGTGTGCTAGCTTGGATTCTAAAATTATATGAACACCCAATCAAATTTTCCTTCTCATATTCTCTATCCTATTGATGGGATAGTTTGTATCAAAGTTTGTATCCTAAATTGGAAATAAAGATAAAAATATTTGTACCTTACTGGCCCTTTAATTTCCTGACAGTTCTTCAAGCTCTTAGGGATTTTTCCAGTCACATGTTCCTGCCTATGTCAAATCCACATATGGCTGGGCTGTGCCATCCACCCTGATGGGTTTTTTTCCTTTTCGGTCTGTGACTCCTTATATTCAACGTGCTATTTCCTCTGATTCTTTCCTGCAGGGATGTGTTGTTGTGGTTAATCCTCAGCAGGTCCTGCTTCATGGTCTTGGGATGATGGCCTATACCTAAGGCTCAGGGGCACTTGTTCTGAATACTCTCCCTTCCTCTTCTTTTTCACCAATCGGGATCCTGAGAATCTTGATATCCTGGATCATTATTTTCTTCATTGTTTCCCCCCCAGGAACACTTTGTTGTGTTTAGCCAGCAGGCATGAAGACAGGAGTTGGCTCTACCCTTCTATCTGCTCTTCAAGCAGGGAGACCAGCTTGGCCAATTGGTGGCCTCCAGCAGAAAAAGAAACCCAGCAAAACCCTACAGGCCTTAGAAACAGTCCTCTTTGCTTCCCTACTTCTAGGAAAATAAGATGTATTGAGTGTCAAGCCCTTTGCTTCTCCCTTAACACCTCTTAGGGCAAGCTCCTTTTTGACCTGTTGGAGGAAAGCAGCCCACCTAAGTAGGTCAAGCTCATGACCTTGGAGTCAGACAGCTTTGGGTTTTATTCCTTACTCTGTGGGTTCAGGCAAGTTACTTTATTTCTGAGTCTGAGTTTCTTCATTTGTAAAATGAAAATACCAATTCTTATCTTACTGGATTTAGGGGAGAGTTAACTGAAGTCATGTATAGAATACACTTAGCATTCTGTTTGGCAATTAGTATATGCTTAATAAATAGTTGTTATTCTTATAATAATCATAACTATTAATATTAAGTATAGTGTCAGAATTATAGTAAACTATTGGTACATCAGGCTCTATTTTATGAAGGTGACAGCAATCCCTAATGCAATGACAACAATCGCTGAACCAACAGTGAGGTTCTGAAGACAACCCTGTTCTGTTTTCTTGGGTGGCTCTTGGTGGCTGAGAATACCAGAGTCAATAAACCAGCCAAAACATGTGATGGAATAAAAATGATTCTCTATGTGTAGGCAATTGGGTGGCTTTGATTTTTTTTTCTTCAGAGTTCTCCTTTCTCCCCTTTTAGCTCAACAAGGTATAACATCTGTTATCTTTTCTTCTTGAAGTAGGATAACAGGGAGAAAATGAAGTGTGGAGAGAAAGTAGGATCTCAAGTAGATTTTGAATTTGTAGCCTGATCAGATGGGTACTCCTAGGAGGTTTATTGGTATGTCTAAGAATGTGATCCCCAAATGAAATATGAGTGCTTCTGGCCGGTTACTTTTTTCTTCTGGAGACCTGGGGTAAGACCCTGTGATTCCTGACACTCCTCTCCCCTAGATTCTTGGTTCTTTGATTTTCTTCCCATCATAAATTATTTTCCAGACTATCTCTGTTGGTAACCCATAACCAGCTAAACCTACACTTACTAGAGGAGTCTTTGATACCTCCTTTCAGTTGATAAAATTAATTATAGAATCCTGTTTTTCTTCTGTCATTTCTTCTGGCCATTATTACCAATTTCATGAAGCTTAGTATTTAGATGGTATAACTTATTTTTAGAGCCAAAGATTTTCTTATTACACATTGTTAGATGATCTGATTTTTTCTGAGCAACATCTCTATGATGTTGGAAAAAAGTGGATAAACTGAGGCTCATAATGCTTCAGTGACTCTCCTAAGATCTTTTGATGAGTCAAGGAGCAAGACTGGAATAGAAACCACGACTCTAGTCTCCTAAACTGTTTTTCTGACCACTAGACCACACTTCCTCTCCAGACTATGAAACACTGGAAAATGGGAGTGAGGCAGAAAGTAAATATGGAGGCGAACCCACAGAAACACAATTTTACTTGTACCCAAATCATGTCATTTAGCAAAGGAAAACAGAAGAACACCCCAGTCTCTTTGCTGTCATCAAAATTATAACCTAAACCCACAATGGATATAGAATAAGAAATGAGTCTGCCTTGAATTGTCATACTTTTTCCATTTAAAATGAATTTGAAAAAATTGTCTATTTTTCAATCCTGATGTATTTTCCCCTGCTACGAAACGGTAATCTAAGCATTCAATTTTATTTAGATTTAAGGGTAATAAGTAAAATACCTTTATTACTCTCATTCTTCACACAATAAAGACCTAACCTATTTATTTCATGTTTAAGGCCTTATGGAACATAAGGTTTGTTAGACATAGTCATTATCTTTAAATTTAAAATTTAGTTGGACAGAGACCACATACACCCATGAAGAGCTGAAGGCAATCGATAAATATCAACTGAAGCAGGAGATATTAGAATCAGCATGTGATGTGCAATAGTGAAAAGCAAAGCAATGTGGAACGCTTGGGTTTGAGTCCCAGCTGTACCATTAGCCAACTTTCAATCGTGGGCAAGTCAGATCCTATGCATTGACAGGGAGCGATAGCAATTGACTGCCTTGTCTTGTAACTGTACTGGTATGGAGACCAACATGAGAGAACACATGCAAAATGGTCTATGGGCTGGCAGATAATATATGAGAGGTGTTCAAGTCATGGGACGTATCTGATTCATGCCAGGGTCACACAGGCAAGCCTTTCTCCTTTGTATCTGGAATCCCCAATGATACAGCTCTCAAGGGTTGTTCATTTGCCCACACGGAAAATAAAGGAAAGCTCCTTTGAAATTATTTTTGGCTGTGAGAACAGAAAATAATATGATATTTTCCTTTTGGTAAATAGCTCCTTGCCTCATCATTTGGAATAAGTGTGAGCGAGAGATATGTGAATACTTTGAAATCTGCTGATAATGGTTGTGAAGAGAGAATTTTTCACTTGGGAAAGCAAGGCGTGCAATTCCGGGAAGCTGAGTCCTCTGTTGATGGGGACAGAGGAGGCCAAAAACTTCCCACCTGTGGTTCCCAGGGAGAAATGATAACAGTCTTTCATCACCAAGGCCATGTGGCAACCAACAGGGATCCTTGAATGACCTTTTCATGGGGGCTAGCCTGAACTTGAGTTCGTGGCTTCCATCTGCAGGTGAAACTGGGTATTTTTGATGCAAAAACTTGAGAAAAGGCAAGAATGTACTTTTGAAATCAGGCAGGGAAAATCCACCACAATGATTGTTAAGTTATATTTTGTGAGGACATTTTAATTCTGGGAGGGAGGGCATGTGATTTTTCTTAATGGAGGAAACAACTCTACGACTTTTGTTTAAGCTTCTTTCACTCATCTCGGTTTATAGGGAGTCACTCTTTTATAGCAACAACTCATTACACTTCACATTTAGCGAAAAAACGTAAATGTCTTCTGTTGACTGCGTGACCCTAATTATGATATGAAAAGACAGCTATTTCAGTTATCTTGTGTCTAAAATAAAGCAGTAGGAAGACAATCCCAGCCTTTTTTCTCAGGGTGGTGCATGGGCTAATGTAAGCAGCACTGTTGAGCCCTTGTGTCAGAAGTAGAATAATAGGCAGCATTTAGAAAACAATACCATGGCGCCTGTCAGCCCTCAGACATTTTTTATTGTGAAATTTATATGACAAGCATTGCTTGTGGGTTGTAATATATTAGCACCATCTAGTGGTGATGGGCAGAGCTGTTCCCTGCCCCCCACTGCCTGCCCCCCCATCTCCATCAAACAAATTAAGGCCAAGCAATGAACTCTACTTATAGTCTTTTATCTAAATTTGTTGTCACTTGCCACTTGAAAGTGAAAGGCGCTACACAAGTGGGGTAAAAAATAAAGAAGTGTGTAAACCTATTGTAATGATAGCAATAATAATCACTAACGTTTATTGAACACTAACTGCATGATAAATTTGACTAAATGCTTTTTTTTTTTTTTGAGAGAGAGAGAGAGAGAGAGCGCAGGAGGAGGGGCAGAGGAAGAGAGAGAGAGAATCTCAAGCAGATTCGGAACTGAGTGTGGAGCCCAATGCGGGGCTTGATCTCCCAACCCTGAGATCACTACCTGAGCGGAAATCAAGAGTTGGACACTTAACTGACTGAGCCACCCAGGTGCCCCTGTACTAAATGCTTTTTTATATAATCATCTTATTCAGTCTTTGCAAGACTCTATGAGGTAGATATTATTCTTATTATCCCCATTTAACGGGGGAGAAAACAGGCTTGGAGAGCTTAAGTAACTGGCCTGGATTCGACCTCTGGTTTAGAAGACAAAAAATTTCCTCGTCTCACCAACATTGAATTTTCAGACCTTGTCATGTTGGTGCCATCAGACGTACTTGTGACAGAATACTGTGAGTAGGTGGAGCTCAGGAGTTTTCTCAGGTTGAGAAAGCATCCAGCTGGGGAAGCAGTGGGACATACTGATTGAGAATGTGTGCTCCAGGGTCAGACTAGAATGGGGTTCAAGTTACAACCCAGCCAATCCTGTGTCCTTGGGCAAATTACAGTAGCCCCCCACAACATCAGCTTCTTCTTCTGTGGAATGGTGGTAAGAAGGCCTTACTCATGGGGGAGTTGGCAGTGTTGGGTGAGATGTGTGTGTAGAGTCTGGCTCATGGAAGATGTTGAAGGGCTTTTATTAGATCTCCATTTTAATTTTTAAAAAAGACATTGTAGATTTCTACTTTAATTGCTTTGAATGCCGAACTCATACAGAGTTTAGCGTTCTCCACCTCCCTCCCAGGGTATCAAAACACTCATTTTGTGGGTGGAAAAGAACCATACAAGAAGGCTTTGTTTTAGAGTTCAATAGCAAATCTGGGATAGAATGGAAAGTAGCCTAATTTCATTCCTAATTTGTCCCTTATTGTGGAAGGAAGGAGTGGCTCATTCATAACACATGGTGTTGCTGCTGTTGGCAAGTTTGTTCACACATGGAGTCCAGAGAAGTTCATACAGTGGTCAAGTGGCTCTTCCAGCCAGTATGGCAGCTGTGGGTCATGAAGATTTGGGAACGACTCCTCTCCCCTCTCAGGGCATACCCTCTAGCTCTTGCAGAAGGTACTCGGCTTTCATGTTCTATTCTTGGGACACTGCAGACGATCGCCATGGGAAAGCAGAGAAGTCTCTTCCCTTGGAGCTCTTTCCTCTCTGTTCATGCCCTCCTGTCTGCTTGTTCAGCACAGTCTTAGGAGATGGAAGAAGGGGATGGGTGAAGTCAGAATTTAGATCTAGATGATAGAAGACAGGAGGTCAGTGTAATGGGAGGGAGTTGGCCTCCATGTGGCTTATTTGAAAGAAAATCTGATTCTTCCCACTGTCGGGATCAGCTGGGAGAGCCTGACTCCTTTCTGCTTTGCTCGGCATGACCCTGTTCCTGTTCCTGTTCATCGTGCTCTTTGACTTATGTTAATATCGTCATGTCATATCACCTCTAATACACTGTCTGCCCAGCAATCAGAGATGGCTTTTATAAACACAGGTCTGATAATGTCCCTTCCTTGTCTAGAGCCATCCAGTGTCTTCTCATTGCTCTTACTAAAAAGTGCAGAATCTGCAACTTGACTTACCAGGGCCATGTGTGGTCTAGATGCAGCTTACTTCTCCATACTCATCCTCAGCTTCATCTCTGATCCCTCCCAACCTCCTCCTGACACTCCGGACGCTTTGGCTCCAGCACGCACTAAGCTCCCCAGACCTCTGGGTCTCTGTCCACGCTCTTCCCTCTGCTAGGACAACCTTCACTGGATTCACTCTCACTTACCCTTAGACTCGTGTTCCCAAGTTTTGCTGTGCATTAGAATTACCTAGGGAGCTTTAAAGAATCTTGATTCCCAGGCTTCATCCCATACCAGTCCAATCAGAATCTCTGGGGCTGAAACCCAGGAAAAAGTATTTTTTTTACAGCTCCCCAGGTGATTTCAATATGTAGCCAAGTTTGAAAGCCAGTTCTTAGATTGTAGGTGCCTAATTTCCTAATTTTCCCATCCAGTTTGGATTCTTCCTTACACGTTCTCATAGTCCTCCATACGTTCCCACATTTGTTGATTGTCTCTCCCACTAGACTGTAAGCTCCATGAGGTTGTGTCCATTGTGGTCACTTGCCTCTTCCTGGGGTGTGGCACAGAACCTGGCATTCAGGAGTTGCCCGATCAATAACTGTGGAAAGGAGAGCTGGAATGTGGATTTATTAGTTTCCCCACCACTCACAGCTGGGCCTCTTCCAAGGCTAGAATGCTGCAGCTTGCTGCGGCCCAGGCACCTGCACCCACATGGTGAGTCAATGAAACAGCTGCTAAGAAGAGGAGGGCTTCCTGCTGGAGGCAACCATACTTTTATCACCTGGGGAGAGAGTTTCCTTGCCTTGGGGAACGTACCTACTGCAGGACCATAGCAAGGACCAGGATTATCAAGGATTACACTTGATCATTGTGCAACCCTCCCACAAAGATATTGGCCTACTAACGTATTTTTAATTAATTGTCTTCAGCAGTGAACATTTGCCAAGAAAAAATTCTCAACACTCAACAGTCAGAGGATAGTCCCACCTGACTCTTGGCTCCAGTTGATAGCATATTTCTTAATGAACAGTCACTCATATAGACGGTACCTTAAAAATAAGTTAATAGAGCAACATATTTGCACAAAAGCAGCTGATTAGTATCAATATGACCCTAGAATATACTTATAGAGACCAGGGGTAGGCTTGGAGTACGACCCCCAAGACACTATCTTGAAGGACAGCTTAGCTGTGTGCTCAGAAGGATAAAAAATTAGAGACGTGTTTTCGTGTAAAATGCACTGATTAAATAAAGCTGGTGACAGGACGATCCTGACATCCATCTCAATGGTTTGCATTTTCTTTTCTGCATCCACTTCTACAGATTTCTTGCATTATATCACAAACATGGAAAAAGATATTACTGAAAGGAAATGTAAGCAGTAGTCACACTGAATGACTAGACAGCCCCAACTAGCCTCTATCAGAAGATTCTGCATCTGACCCTTTCTGCAACTCTGCATGACTCATTTTATGCTAACGTCTCCCAGTCTCCACCCTTAGAATGAAAGTAATAAAATTTGCCTTTAATTAAAGTCTCTAAAGTTGGGTCCAATGGAAAAATGAAATACTTGAGGATATGACTTAGCCTGTGCTAGGAATTTTATAGGCAGTTCACCAAGGATTTTTTTCCAAATGATTTGCACGATAGGCAAAATGTATTTTAAGCTGAACGCCCTGAACTGGAAACCGTGCACAATAACCTGTCCCAAAAGCAATTATCGCATCAGGACACACCCGTTGGGATTCAACACTCCTATTTAAAATCTGTCCAAACACCACAGCCCACGTGTGTAATGGCTTTGGCAGAAGGGTGAGAACCAGAATCTGCCAGAACCTTATTTAATGGAGCAGGAAATGGATGTTTTCCGAACCAAAGTTTTAAAAGTCGAGAAATACCTATTTTGTGAACAGGATTTATGGTCTCATCCCAGGAGAAGAAGAAGTAAAAGAAAATGGATAAAATTTAATTCCGTAAAGAAATCACAGCTCTGGAGCCCATTTTCCAACGGGAATTGAGAGTGTTTGTGGAGCAAGTTGGCTTGAGAGGTAATCTGCTTGAATGAAACACAAGGATTTTTCTATGTGTGCAAAAATATTTTGATCTCTGAGATTTCGAGTAGAAGATTCAGTTCTGACATTGCCTTTCCCGGGAGGTCTTCGCTGGTACCTCCTCCCCCACCCTCTGGGTTTGAAGTCCCTCCTTGTATGCTGCATACTTATCACGGGGTTTCTATGTTGTTTTGGAATTGTCCTCTTGTCTGTTAGATGATGAGTTATTGATGACCACGGATACTGTTTTGTTCATTCTCATTCCTGCTGGACCTAGTGATCGCTGTATCAGTGAATAAAGGAACGAGGATTATCATCGCTATCATAGGCTTGGTACAGTGTAGGTGGTGACACTTGGAACCCAAGCAAATAAAGCTAGTCATGGGCCACTCTTGTTTGCACATGACTAACTCGTACCACCATCTTGCGTCATCTGAAGGCTGAGTGTTCAGCATGTCAGGAAGCACTGTAGTTCCATTTAGTCAGTGTGTTTTGGCCCTGTTGGATTCTTGTAGTTGACCGCTGCAGTGATGTGGGTAGGCAGGGAGGGAGGGATGGAGTGAAGCCCAAAGTAATTTCTCAACAGTCAACGCCTGTCTTCTTCAAGGACTTTTCTTTCCTTACCATTAAGAGAAAATACTACTTTAACACATCAGTCCCTAAATCACCTTCGAAGAGGAGAGAACATAGAAAATCATTTAGCAAAGGTGGTCAAGAATTATTCTGGTTCAGTATAATTCTAGGGGAAAAGCTGTCTTGATTCAAGGCCCAGGCCTTTGGTGTTCTGTGGAAGAAACATTTTAGAAGTCTCAGAGTGGAGGATAGAATGTTCAGAGCGATCAGGCGTATCAGCAGGTGGGTTAGGGGATTCTGGGTGAGAGGCAGGCACGTGACCTCATAATCAAAGGTGGTTTGATGAGGAGCAGAAGAAAGGGGCAGAATCCTGAAACACCATGGAGAGAACTTTAGAAAGGAAATCGAAGTTAAAATAAAAGAGCAACAAAGATGATTTGATGTCTTGAGCAAAGAAAATGTGATGTGTAATTTTTTTCCTAAGGAAAGCTCAAATTAGCTAGAAAAGGTGGCTGGTTTACATTATAAAGGCGCATTAAAATTATTTTGATTCTTAAAATACTAACCTTTACTGAGAGGAGAGTACTCTTACTTTAAACTGTTTCTCCCCCAAGTTATACAGAAATAGGTGATATTATGTAACTGTGAGGAAATGCCCGTTCCACACAAAGAAGAGATCCCATCATCTACATAGATGGGTGAAGTCTGCTCAGCTTTATCTGAGGTGATTCAGTTCCCATGGCCTCCAATCCCAAAAACATCAACCTTTGTAACTCTCTGCCCCTCTGTCTATATTTACTCTCCAGAACTCTGTAATATTTACAGAGGGGGTCAATGAATCTGAATAACTGAAACCAAACTACTTGTTCATAAAAAGGTATCTTTTGTGTAGAAACAAAAAATTTTAAAAGTCATTCCCGTGTTACTGTGGTGACAATAAAGAATAAGTTAATTTCTGTTCTCAAATGATAGCTTACTTTTTACAAACTTTATTTTTTTAGGTCGTGTTCTTTTTCCCAATCAACCAGTGAAAAGTAGGACAAAATATTACCTAAGTCAGCATGCTTTATATATGATACAAATCTTGTATTCAGAATGTGAGATTTCCTTACAGAAAAGGTGCACGGGCAATAGCAGTAAAAGGTATCTATCTATCTGGCCAACAGACACATGAAAAGATCACTTATCATCAGAGAAATGCAGATCAAAACCACAAAGAGATATCACCTCACACCTATCAGAATGGCTAAAATCTAAACACAAGAGACAGCAAGTGTTGGCAAGGATGTGGAGAACAGGAACCCTCGTGCACTGTTTTTGGGAATACGAACTGGGGCAGCCACTGTGGGAAACAATATGGAGATTCCTCAGAAAGTTAAAAATAGAACTACCCTATGGTCTAGCAATTGCACTTCTGGGTATTTACCCCAAGAATGTAAAAACACTGATTTAAAGGGATACATGCACCTCTATGTTTATAGCAGCACTTTTACAATAGCCAAGATATGGAAGCAGCCCAAGGGTCCGTTGATAGATGAATGGATGAAGAAGTGGTATGTATATACAACAGAATAGTATTCAGTCATCAAAAAGAATGGAATCTTGCCATTTGCAACAACACGGATAGAGTTAGAGAGTATAATGCTAAACAAAATAAGTCAGTCAGTAAAAGAGAAATACCGTATGATTTCACTCATATGTAGAATTTAAGAAACAAAACTAATGAACAAAGGAAAAAAGAGAGAGAGAGAAACCAAGAAATAAACTCTACTATAGAGAACAAACTGATGGTTATCAGAGGGGAGGTGAGTGGGAGGATGGGTGAAATAGGTGATAGGGATTAAAGACTACACTTATCATGATGAGCACTGAGTAATGTATAGAATTTTTGAATCACTGTATTGTACACCTGAAACTAATATAACGCTGTATGTTAACTATACTAGAATTAAAATAAAAATTAATAAAAAAAGGGTTTGTTTATGCATGGACAAATGCTGCCTGATAAATATTTATTGTAATTATAGTAATCATGTAGTAGTTATATGCATGATGTATAATGCATATATGCATGATAATGCATAATGTACTTATATGTATAATATTGCATATTATGTACCACTTATACATATAGTAATGTAATTGTTTTCTTTTTTCTTTTTTCTTTAAAGATTTTATTTATTTATTTGACCCACAGAGAGATAGCACAAGCAGGGGGAACAGCAGAGGGAGAGGGAGAAGCAGGCTCCCCGCTGAGCAGGGAGCCCGATGTAGGACTCGATCCCAGGACTCTGGGATCATGGCCTGAGCTGAAGGCAGATGCTTAACTGACTGAGCCACCCAGCTGCCCCATGTAATTGTTTTCTTAAAAAAAAACAAAAAAAAAACCAAAAAAAACAGGTATCTATCTCTCTTAGCTAATATCTACCATGTGTAGGCACCACACTAAGTAAATTATATTTCATTTATTCTTCCCCACAAGACCCTAGAGTGGGATTGCTAGTCTGGATATGTCACAGATGATCCGATGTGGAAGATACTTAGAGAGACAGAGCTGGGTGGTCCAGGCATCATGGTCTGTTAGTTAGGGGAGCTAAGATTTGAATGGAGGTCCAGCAGCTTGAACCAGGGGCTTGAAGACTCTTGGAAAGTGGAAATGAGAGAAAAGGAAGAGTCTAGAATGTACTCAGTGACATTTACCTAGCCAAGATTTATGAAACTCTTACCACATGACAGGTATGGCCTACCAGACATTGAGTGTACAAGAGTGGATAAGACAAATCAGGTTCCTGCTCAGACTGAGCTAGAGTCAGGTGAGGATGGGAAACAACCTAAACACACATTTAAAATGAAGCAGGTAAGCATGATGATGGTGGAATGCCTTCCAGGTTCCTATCTTGGTATCTGCTAGTGCTTACTACCAACCAAATCAGAAAGCCCAGAAGACAGAAAAGATAATGAGCCTGGTTTTGGACATGTTGAGTTTAGGGTGGAATATACAGAATATAATACATTATTTCCTCCTGCCATTGGAAAATAGGAATATTTTTCCAAAAATGAGTCTTCTTCCTATAGGGCAGTTCCTTTCTTAATCCCTAGTTTTGTACAAGGGTAAACTTTTTTAGTTTAGCATGAAGTGAACAGAGCGGACAAACTTACCGGCATGTGTGGAACATACTTTCTACTAAAAAAAGTAGTTCATGAAAAAACCCCAACAAGGGGCGCCTGGGTGGCTCAGTCGTTAAGCGTCTGCCTTTGGCTCAGGTCATGGTCCTGGGGTCCTGGGATCGAGCAAATTACATAGCCTAGCGAATTACAAAGGCCCCGCATCGGGCTCCCTGCTCCACGGGAAGCCTGCTTCTCCCTCTCCCACTCCTCCTGCTTGTGTTCCCTCTCTCGCTGTGTCTCTCTCTGTCAAATAAATAAAATCTTAAAAAAAACCCAAAAAAACCCCAACAAGGTAAGTTAAAAAAAAAAACGAACCCATAAAATATAGAGGGGGTATATGGATCATTGATGCAATTTTTCAGAGTGGCAAAGGAAAGCCTTTCAAAAAGACATTTTAATAAAGAGTTGAAGGAATTGAAGGAGCAAGTCATGCCGATATTTGGGGGAAAGAATATTTTAAGGCATTGGAACAATAAATGCAAATAGCCTACTGGAGCAGGACTGTTAGAAGAACAGAGTGAGGAAGCAGAGTGGTCAGAGGGGAGAATGGTCAGGAGCAAGGACAAATAAGTGATGGAGAGAAAATTATGTTGGGGCCTAGATGTCATGTGTAAAGATTTTGGCTTTTATTTGGCGTGAGCTTGGAAGACACTAGATGGTTCTTAGCAGAGTGAACTTCCAATTGTGTGTTTTTTTTCTGTGCACCGAACAATTAGTTCTGGCCTGGAGATGGTGCCAGATCCCACAGGTTAAGGGTTCAGTCCCACAAGACTGCCCCCCCTCAGCTACCAGCCCCTTCAGAAGCCAACCACAAGTCCAGCTCATCACCCATGCTACCGACGGACCAGCTGTGGATCAGACATTCACATGACCCCCTCCTCAGCTTTGACTAATTTGTCAGAGTGGCTCACAGAGCTCAGAGAAACATTTACTTACACTTAGCAGTTTATGAGAAGGGTATTATAAAGGATACAGATGAACAGCCAGATGAAGCGGTACATGGAGTAAGGGATGCTGGAAGGAGTTTCCCCATGCCCCCTCTGGGCATGTCTATACATGTTCCCCAACATGGAAGTTCTCTGAAGTTCCCTTTGGGGTTTTCATGGGGGCTTCATGACACAGGCATGATTGATCAAATCACTGGCCTTTGGCAGTGAACTCAATCTACAGCTCTTCTTCCCCCATAGCCCACCAGCAGGTCAAGGGTGAGAGCAGAATCTCCAACCCTCTAATCTCATGGTTGGGTCCTCTGCCAACCAGACCCCATCCTTAGGTTACTTAGGAGCTTCCGCAAAGTCACCATATTAATATAACAAAAGACAGGGGCGCCTGGGTGGCTCATTCGTTCAGCGTCTGCCTTTGGCTCAGGTCGTCTGCCTTTGGCTCAGGTCGTGATCCCAGGGTCCTGGGATCGAGCCCCGCATCGGGCTCCCTGCTCCGCGGGAAGCCTGCTTCTCCCTCTCCCACTCCCCTGCTTGTGTTGCCTCTCTCGCTGTGTCTCTCTCTGTCAAATAAATAAATAAAATCTTAAAAAAAAATTATAAAAAAAAATATAACAAAAGACACCTTTATCACCCTCATAACCTAGCAAATTACAAAGGTTTTAGGAACTCTGTGCCAGGGACTGGGAGAGAGACCAAATATACATTGCTTAATACGTAGCACAATATCACTGACTTCATTATGTTTTGTAGGCTTGTGACTCTGCTCTGATTCCTATGGGAAGAGCAGAATGCAAAGGGGCAAGGACAGAATCAGGGACAGAAGTCAAAGGTCAAAGGCTATTGCAAGACAGAGTAGAGAGATGATGGGGGCTTGGATCAGAATGGTGGACAGACTAATTAGTTCAGACTAATTAGCTGGGGCTGTTGAGAAGTAGTCAAATTCTGGATGTTGAAAGAAAAAGCTGAACAGCTGGAAACAGAGTGTGAGAGAAAGAGAGGAGTGGAAGATGAGAGATCTCTGACTAGCATGATCTGAATTATGGAATTGCTATTCCATGAAATGACATAGACTGAGGAAGAACAAATTTGGACAAGGGACTAAGTGTGGCTTTGGATAGGTTAATCTGAGATACTTATTAGACGGTGAAGTGGAAAAGTTGAGTTGGCCATGGGGGCGAGGGTCTAGAGTTTTTGGAGAAGGTCCAGGCTGCAGATTAATACATAAATGTATTTGAGAGATGAAACATATTAATGGTCTTTAAATCCATGAAGCTTATACGCTATGTTCCATACATCCCCCCTCATACAATCTAGACCTTTGCTTTTGCAGACAAGCATGCTGATATTTTATCCACCTAGTATCTATCACATATATGTATATTCCATACACTCATATACCCACTGAAATACACAAGACACAAAAGGCACATGCAAGGTTGTTCATAACAACACTGCTTATAATATTTTAGACTGGAAACAACTCACACGTCTGTTGCAGGTGGAAAGGGTAAACAAATTCTGGTGAATATGTACAATGGAATAATGTACAGCAATGAGAACGAATACACTATAACTATCCACAGGAATGTGGATGAGTCTTTCACACATACTGTTGACCAAAAGAAGCCAGACACAAAAAAGGCTTGTTGTACTTTCCTATCTATATAGAATGGGGGGAAAAGTGAAAAGTCAAAATGGTGGTTGACATTGGTGGGTAGTGACTTGAAGGGGGCACAAGGGGGACTTCGGATAGGCAGGTTCTGTTCTTTCTCTTGAATTCAGAGCTCAGTGTGTTCACTCTGTGAAAAACCATTAAACCACGTACTTATGATTTGTGTGCTTTTCTCTCTATATATATTATATTTCAATAAAGAACTTACTTAAACTATCTTTATGCACCCCATCTTCCCCTCTAGCTCCTGATGTTGCAAATGACACGGAAAAGAGGAAGACATTGATACAGCTGGTGAGAGAAAAACATTACAATATCCTTAAATAGATGAGGGGATAAGGGAAGTAGTAGACAAGTAGAGGCTTTGGTCAATGCCAGGGACATGGGCAGATCATCCATAGTGTCTGGAAAAAGCAGTTATGAAAACGGTACAGAGCTTCCTCAAAAAATTAAAAATAGAATCACCGTATGATCTAGCCATCCCACTTCTGGGGACATGCCCCTAAGAACTGAAATCAGTATCTCAAAGTGACAGCTTCATTCCCATGTTCATTGCAGCATTATTCACAATAGCCAAGACATGGAAACAACCTAAGTGTCCCTCAAAGGATGGATGGATAAAGAAAATGTGGTATGTACATAGAATGTAATATTATATATCCACCCTTAAAAAAACAAAAGGAAATTTTGTCAGTTGGGACAACATGGATGTACCTGGAGGACATTATGGTAAGTGAAATAAGCCAATCACAGAAGGACAAACACTGCTTGATTCCAGTTATATGAGGTATCTAAAATAGTCAGTTCATGGAAACAGTAAAATGGTGGTTGCCAGAGGCTGGTATGTGGGAGAATGGGGAGATGTTTTTCAACAGGTATTAGAGTTTCAGTTACACAAGATGAGCAAATTCTAAGATGTGCTGTACAACATAGAGCCTATAGTTGGCAATACCGTGTTATATACTTGAAACTGTGAAGAGGGTAGACCTCAGATTAAGCATTCTTATCACAAAAAAAGCAGGGAAAGGCAGGAGGAATCTTTTGGAAATGATGGATATGTCTGTTACCTCGATTATGGTGATGGTTTCATGGGTATATACATATCTCCAAATTCATCAAATTGTATGTATCAAAGAGAGTCTTAAAGGGAAGAAAAAATATTGAGGAATTTTATGCATCCTTAATTTTTCTTTTGAGTATATACGAGGAACAATGTTGCCCTCTAGTGTTCAAACTTGTTGTTTTTGTTTTTGTTTTTTAATTTTATGCTGGGAAGGGTGGCAAATGGTCCAAGTGCCCCTGTGAAGACAAATTCCTCTTGTTTTTGCAGGTTTTCGTGGCATTTTTAGTTAAGGTTTTCAATTAGGACAGGAACGAAAGCATTACTAGTGCTTTCTAGAAATCATCCATTAATCGGAAGAAACCTGGAAAAGACTATGTGAACAATAGTGTAAAACTTGTATACGTAGTAGATCCTTGATATGGAGCCACGGCTAATCTGTGATCCAGTGAACTGTTCCATTGGATAATGTACAGCAATGAGAATGAATACAATATAACTATCCTCAGGAATGTGGATGAGTCTTTCACACATACTGTTGACATTTATAGAATGTCCAGGGTTTCTCTTAATGTGACATGCTAGGTATATGATACATTGATGAGTGCACACACACACGCACACACATGGCAAAATTTTATACTCAATATGGATAGTTTGGATTTTTATTAAAACCATTCTTCCAGGGGCGCTTGGGTGACTCAGTCGGTTGGGCATCTGCCTTTGGCTCGGGTCATGATCCCAGGGGTCCTGGGATCGAGCCCAACTTTGGGCTCCCTGCTTTGCAGGGAGTCTGTTTCTCCCTCTGCCCCCCCCCCCCCCCCCCCCCCACTGCTTGTGCTGGCTCTTTCAAATGAATAAATAGAAATCTTTAAAAACAAAACCCCATTCTTCCAGAACAAATTTCTTGAAATAAAATAATTTTTAAACTTTTTCCCCCTCATGCTGTTCTGAGTATGATCAAACACATTTTTATTTTGAACTCACAAGGATGTTGTGTTTTGGGAAGTCAAAGTCAAGAAAAAGTAAGAATAGTAATATTTTCTCCATTTATGAACTGAGGAAAAGGGCATATAAATTAAGAAACTGGCAGCATACAGGTAGGGTTGGTCTGCAGTATCTAGCTTCCTTCCCTTCCTTTAAAGTTTTTCTGTAGGGGCGCCTGGCTGGATTGGATGGTAGTGCATGTGACTCTTGATCTTGGGGTTGTGAGTCTGAGTCCCATGTTGGGCGTAGAGATTACTTTAAAAAATCTTAAAAAAATAAAATAAAGTTTTTCTCTAGAAGCTGTGAGCATCCCAGACCTCTCTGGCTTGTGACAAATTGTGTAATACAAAATTCACACCATGGGCAGTCAGACGCACCTGGATGAGTCCTGGACTTGCTAGTTTTCCCTGAGATATTGTGCAAGATATGTAATGTCTCTGAGTCCCAATTTCTGTGAAATGGGAAGAGTGATGTAATGCATCTCCTAGAGACGTAGAGATTACCTAGGATTGAGTGTGTGAGAGCATTTAACACAGGACCTAGCACAGCATGTATTAGCTTTAACAAAGGAGAACATGATGTAAGTAACACACCACAGATTCTCTGCAATAGTATGTTTTGCTATCAAGTAAAAAGGTGCTCTGGGATCAAATAAGAATAGATTTTTCCTCTGGAATTATTTTCTGCAATGATATCAATAGACAGTCTAGATCCCAAAGCAAATTCTGTAACCCAAACTATGAAGTCCTATGTCTATCTCTTTCATATAAAGCAGTTGTAATTTTTGTTCTCTGGACTTACTATTTTCTGTTCCTTCCCAAATTGCCTTGAAACCATTGCCAAAAGTTATGAATTATTTATGAAAATCAGAGTGAACCCTTCCCTAAGAGTGGATTTCCCCTTCCTATGTATATTATTACTAAAAGGACTATTCAGAAACTCCTTTTGCCTCTTAATTTCCAGTTCATCAGTTGTTTAGCATTATTGTCCCATCGGAATTGGCCCCTATCATGCCTATTTTTATTGTTCTCTGGGGATTTTGGAATGAACTTCGCATTAACTGAAATTTTTCTTTGAGTATGGTCTTCAGTCAATGTGGGATGGGACTCCAGGTATCAGCCTGGTGTGATGTAATGGGCACCTCCCTTCTGAAGCCCCATTCTGGAGGCTGATGGGAATTCCAGCACAGTGAGGAAAACGAGACAGGAAGTCACCTTCCCCTCAGAACTCCATACAGCTCAGGCTCTTCCATTCCAAAGTTGCATGAGCCAGCCTTGCCCAGAATATTTGAAGGCTGAAGATTCCCCCACTCCAGACAGTGAACAGAGCTCAAGGAATCTCTGGAAGATGAGATGTTCATTCAGAAAGCTGGAAAGGACCACATGGTAGCTTCACTGCTCTCCTGGAGACTGAATCTTGAAACATATCAGTGAAGACCCAATCCTGACCGTGCATGCCTCACAATGAACATGAACAACCTGCCAAGACCCAGCTAAAATCCTGAGAGTCCTTTCTGAGGTATCCTCCAAAGGATATCTACTTTAGACTCTTAAGTCTCTCAAACCAATACATTCTCTTTGCCACTGAAACAGATTTGAGTTGCAGAGTTCAGTCTAAAATGAAAATGGTGGGACCCCTTTTCCAAAAAGCAGGAGGAAAGTGCCACAAGCCACGCAAATATAGACCTTTGCCCTTCTTCTGTGGTTTCTCTCTCCACCTTTCATGGTGTTTAAAATTTTCTGTTTAACATTATGTTCCTTTTGGATATGCTCCCTTGGATCCCCTTTGGGGATCCTGGCTGGAAGAGGCTAGATCTTCATAGGCACTGGAACCCCTATTCATTCTGTAAGACGAGCAGGAAATGAAATATATCTACCAGCCATTTTGACACACTGTGTCTATTGTTTTTTTAAATTATTTTTTATTATTTTTATTTTTTACTCTTTTATTGGTATTCCATTTTTTTTTTAAACAGGGGTCTTATATGTGTTTTCTAAACCATATTGCTGAGTCATCTGGTTTATATTTTCTAAGTCACTCCTGCAGGTTTTCAAAAATCCATGCACTCACATCCTTGACCTTCTTTGACTTGGCCCTTTGAAAGTCATTTTTATCAGGGTTTCGTTCAGCATCTCCTTGCTCACCATTCTTGAGTCAGGGCTTTGGGAATGAAGAGCACCAGAGGAAATGATTTCTGTATTCTGTGCCAGTATTGCAATTTCTTGGCAATGTTAAGTTCAAGACAAATGATGTGGTGGCTCAGTCACTTTCCCATTTTTGTGGCCAGAGCCTTGTATTTAACGCCTTCCTGTATCAAACTTTTAAGATGTCCAGTGTGTTGAGTATTTATGGCTCTGTTGTGAGTTTCCGTCCTCTGGCGAGAACAATGATAACAATAAAAATATAAAAACATCTTTTCTTCCACTTACTGGAGAGACAATGTGATATTTTGAGCATTTTTCTTGCTGCGTGGAATCATTGTACTTGCACAGTTGAATTGAAGGGAGGTAGCTACTTAGATCTTTATCTACTCTTTGCCTGCTCTTAGAATGACTCAAATAGCCAATATTCTTGCCCAGAAAAGATTCCAGCCACTTCGAGCCTCTGCTTAATTTTCTACTTTTCAGTTCTCTGCTGATTGTATGTGCATGTTTATACCTCTGCCGTTCCTAATGTACCAATAAACTCCCTCACAAAAGCCCAAGCCATCCAGTGGGCTATAAATTAGGATAGTTTTAACCTACATTTTTTTTTGTTCTGGGCTTTCAAATAATCTTCCACCGAAGACCGATTTTCCTGAAATAGATTTTATAAGGCTTTCACGGAAAAATTACATTTAGATCTCACCACTTTCCCCCTTTGTAATCACATATTTTAACCGAACAGTCATGTATTTACTCAACGTATTGGATAGCAGACAAAGTAATTTGTGTTTTGAGTCTTTATCTATTGAACATGATGTATTTCTTTCAGCTAAAGATTTACAGGCATACATTTTTGTTAGCTTTGTCAAAGAATAACCTTTGAATTCTTGCCTCAGATGTGTGTTCTTCATTTTGAAAATAGAGCCATTCAGAAACCACATGCCATGGTTCATAATGACGTGACAACAACACTGAGAGTGATAGAGAGGTTGTGTAAATCAAGTGATAAGAGCCCTGGAAGAAAAGGTTTGGGGAACCGAAATCTAGTCAGAATTATGCCATCGATCCAGGCCTTTTAATAGTTGCCCCTTCTGTAAAATAGGAAAATTGACAGCAATGTCAGCTTCTCAACATCTGACCATGATATAGGAAGAACGTGTGAAATAAAAGGCAAACACGATATGAGTTTTATGAGAAAAAAAAAGGTATCTGAGGAAAAGAAAAAAAGACACCTGAGTCATCTTCAGATGAATTTAATAGAATAAACTCAGTAGTTGTGTTTTTTTTTTTTTTTTTTTTATAGATCTTCTTGGGTGCCTGGGTGGATCAGTGGGTTAAGCGTCTGCCTTCTGCTCAGCTCATGATCCCAGGGACATGGGATTGAGCCCCGCGTCAGGCTCCCTGCTCAGCGGGGAGCCTGTTTCTCCCTCTTCCTCTGCCACTCCACCTGCTTGTTCTCTCTCATTCTCTCTCTCTGTCAAATAAATTTTAAAAAATTTAAAAAAAAGGATCTTCTTGAAAAAAATACCTTACACATGTATTGTTGTTTTGTCTTCTAGACTACTAAGTACAAAACAGTTTCATGGGAAATGGCAAGGTGAATGAGATGTAGAGGCAGATGAGGGTCCATTTAGTGGAGCGAGACTCTGACACTAATTCTGCCACAAATTATGCCCCATCCCTCCATTCATATCCATATGACAGATGCTTTTCTTTCCCTGAGGGAAGGTTGAGTTCCTCAGGTTTGAAGCAATACCTAAAAATAAAAACAGAATATCAAAGAGCCTGGGGGCCAGGTGGACCACAGCAGAGCCGCACATTCTTGGCAATGAAAAAGAAAATACTCATCTTCTCGGGGAAAGTAATTTCGATGAAACAGGCAGAATTTCTTTGGAAGCTGTTCTCACAACTGGATTCTAGTTTTGGGTCACAAATATGGTTAACAATACATTCAGTTGGAATTGAGTAAGGAAGCTATTAATATGACTTCGCTGGATCCTTATGGAATAAGGTCAGCCCTTGAAGTTCAGGTGAGTGATTAGCGTCTCTGTAGGTCAGCCCTGGTCCCTCTAATGAGCAGTTTCAGACACCACATAGATGCCCAGCAGGCTAGCACTCCTGGCCAGTGCTGCAAAAGCCAAGAAAATGATTCTCAGCTCAGGAATGACTGAAGATCAGGCTTCTCTTTGAGGCGTTTTGAAAATAATAGTGTGAAAAAGGCCTTCTCTACCACAATTTCTGGCATGTGGGGGAAAAATGTAAGCTATTCTTCCAAGGGACTTCTTTCAAAAGGAATGGAATTTAGATCCATATCCAAGAATAGTGAGAGGCTCCCAAAAAAAGTAGCTTTTCCTGCACCTTTTCTTTGTTGCCGTTGAAAACAGCTCTTGCAACGTTGAGGATGGGTTGCGTTTTATTTTTGGCAATTGTTCTACAGCAGGATTTAAACAGGAGGGTCCAAATAGAACGTGTCTGTTTTGAAAAGACATTCTGTGTCTCTTGTCATCTGGGTTCTGTTGTCTACTACTGTTCTGTTGTAATTACTATGGTGGTTCTCAACTGGGGGTGATTTTGCCCCCAGGGGACATTTGGTCATGTCTGGAGATGTTTTTGGTCATCTCAAATCTCACTAGAGGGAGGAGATGCCGCTGGCATTGGGTGGGGAGAGGCCAGGGATGCTGCTAAACATCCTACAATGCACAAGGCAGCCCCCACGACAAAGTATTCACTCCAGATGTCGATGTGCCGCCCTTGAGAAACCTAGTCTATTAGGACACCTTTTCTTCCATCCCCCGTATACCTCCTCGGGGAGCCAGCATGTGGCTCCTCGTGACTGCATGTGGAAATGGATAAGGCCAGCTGTGTTTTGCCACGGACAATGGGCTTACTATTTATGATCAGTTTGCCTGAGATTAATGTGAAGTAGCAACATATAATTGTTTAACGGCTTAGCCTTTCTTTGTAAATAGTCTTTGGAAAAGCTTATAATCAGAAATAATAGGGAAGAAAATGTAATTTCAGATTCTGTTTGGAAGTCCAAATGATCCTCACATACATGTGGACCAAATTCTAACTAAAATAATGTCTAAGATGCTAGCCAGTATTTTAGAGGGCATTGAAGTTAATTCTCTTGGGTTGTCCATTATTGTCAATAATGGCACTAAGAACAGTTTGCCAGTCGGTGCCGTCCCTGGCTGTGTATGGTGGCCTTGTTGGTCGGTGAGGGGAATGTTGGAATGGGGGATGAGGGGTGGGGGCAAGGCAAACCCCTAAGTTGGACATTTTATTTCTAGTCTTACGTTACTTTCAAATTTCAGGTGAATATTACATTTTACTCTCCAATGTAAGGATAACGTTTTAAATTGCTTATCATTAAACAAAAATTGATACTCAAGGAAGGTGAATCCTGTTTGTGTTGAGGCTCAGACTATCTGAGCAAATTAACATGCCCTCCTGGAGGTAAACTCATTTCGGCCTGAGATTCACAATTATAAGGAGGGAAAACAACATAAGAAAAGACAGGAGACTTGGATTTCCAGCCCAGCTTCCACACTGCTTCGCTTTATGACTGTAACGAAGATGTTGTCCACTCATCTATCTATTCATTCAGCAAATACTTGTTGATTTTACTTGAGCATTTACTTTACCTGGCATTGTTATAAGGGCTTTACAAGTATCGTTAATTCACTTAATCCTCACACCAGCTGAATAACATTATTGGTATAATTGACCTGAGGTGAGAAAGCTGGTAAGAGGCAGAGCTGGGATTCACATCCAGGCAGGCCGACTCAGGACCATGTTCTTAAAACTCTTTGCTTCACTGCTTTGCAATAAACAATTAAATGGGTAACTGTAAGAAAGGATGGTGATAGCTCTCACATGAAAAAGAGAAGATGCCATGGGGCCATTACAAAGGGGAAAGGCTAAGGGAAGGCCTTCCAGAAAAAGTGACATTTATTCTGAGACTGGAGGGCAAACAGAAGCTACTGGAAAAAGAGGTAAGATGGAGCGAATGTTCCAGGCAGTGGGGGAGATGCATGGCAAGGCCTCTAGGATGGAGTGTGGTGTGGTTTGAGGAACAGAAGGAAGTTTGGTATGCCTGGCATCTTGAGGTGCTCTAAGCTGAGGTGGGGTAGGGAGTTGGTGCGGGGTGTATCACAAAGGGCATTTGAAGGTTTTTACATGAAAGGTAGAGGGGAATTGGGGGAGCCTTTAAAAAGAGGAGTGACTAAGTCAGCTTTCATTCAAGGAAGGTCATTTTGGTTGCAGTGTGGACAATAAATGGGAGAAAAAACATGAGGTTAGAAATGGTTGCTGGTCCAGGTGGGATTTGACGGTGACCTGGATAGGCCAGTGTGAGTGAAGGGAAGCAAAAATGTATGTATTGAGAGTGATAAAGGCTAAGAAGGAAAGGAAATAAATCAGGATGAGGGATCAGAAGATAAGGGGATAGGGCTGAGAAGATGACATGAGCACAGAGAAACTAAAGACTGTGGGTCTGAGGGAGGAGCCTGACTGACACCCATAGAGTAAGTCATTTTGTCCACCTGATATGAAGAGTCTCCTCTGCGATGGATGCCCTTTGGTGGGTATCTACACAAGACACAAATTCTCATACTCTAAGAGGTTTGTACCATACCTTTACCCCAGATTTCCTGGCCAGCATTCTTCCAAACTTGGAAGTTCCTTCCAAAGTCCAAGTCCTTGAGCATCCAGCCAAACCATTAGAAATAGCCTGTGGATCAGTGTAGAGCCACACCTCTGGCGGTATCTCACCTCAGTCCTAGTGCACATACACTGTTCAAATGTCTGCTTGGGGGAGGCTTGTCCTTCACCTTGTCCTTCAGTGTCATCCCTGAGTGGGGCTGCGATGCAGCAGCTTTCCTTTTTCTGGTGCTGCTAGAATAACACCTGGAAGCATTTCTTCTTTAGTTAGTTGGGCATAAGGAACAACTTAGGAGGCTATTGATGTGAGTTGAGGGACAGGAGACAATTTCAACTGGAGTTGGTGTTGAAGTCTGAGCCACCTGCTCATAATCCAGAGGTAATTCATTTATTCCTTCTGGATTTGCTCGAGCTTGGTCTCTTATACACCTGTATCAGTCAGGACCCAACCAGATAAGAACAGTAGGAGTTTATTATGCTTATACAAGAGGGAGCTGGTTAAGCAGTCTCTGTAAGGCTGTTTTCCTTGTAAATCCATAGAGCAGGCAGACAGGAACGGAAGATCATGAGTAGACTAAAACCTGGTGAGCATGAGCTGGGACCCCATGAGGACAAACTAAGATCTGGCTTTGATGACCCCTTATCATGGAGGTAACCCCCCCCCCCCCACATACCTGGCCCTGAACTCAGAAAACCTAGAGGAGGATGTAGGATTAGATAGGGTATTTTAAGGTCCAGATGCTGCTTCGTGCTAATGAGGTGAATCAATAGATCACTAACAACCGTATGTATATTACAAACAGCTGCTTCTTCTTTGCAGCTTTTCAAATGTCTCAAGAATCTCCCTGTGACCCAGCATACCCAGAAATGCACAAGAAAGGGAATTCTGGGAATGAGGTTCAGCCTAGTCTGGTTGACACATTACAAAGCTACCATAATATTATTTCCATTTGATGATAGATTGCTTCTGCAGGAACCCAATCATAAGGCAAGACTTTGTGCGTCATGAGAAACTCAGGTTTCATGGTCATCTGATATCCCATGGTTAGGTCTTCAGCCTTTACCAAAGCCCAGTAAGGAGTCAGACCTGTTTCTCAAGAGGAGAACAGTTCAGATCTCTTATTTATCGCATTAACTTTCCACATGAAACATAATATGAGCTTTCCATTTTTTTTATAATCATCTATGTTTGTTCATGTATCGAGACCCAGTCAATATATACAATCACCATATTGTGTTAGCTCACAGAACTTTATAGCTTGTTTTCATATTTGGTAGGTCAAGTTCCTTCCATTGTTCTTTTTTATTCTGCATTTTCTTTTCATTTTATGGTTAACTTGTCAAGTTCAATAAAGTTCTGTTGGAATTTTGATTTAGATCGCACTGAATTTCTCTGATTCAAAGGATTTTCACTCTTGCAAGTATCCCTCATATTTTAGACTTTTATATCATATCTTTTTTTTCTTGTCTTGTACAGAAGTCTGAATTTTCCAGCTCTGTCTCCCAACTTAGTAACTTATTCCTCAGGGGTGCCTATTTTGATATTTTGCCTACTTGAAATTTTTATTTTGGTAATCATGTTATTTTATTTCCAAGATCTCTAATTATCAAAACAACTCACTTTTATTTCATAGATAACTTTTCTTATAACTCTGAAGTTATTAATTATACTTCATTTAAAATCTGCTCTTTTTTGCTCTATTGTGCACATTTTTCTATTTGCTGATTTTTGTACTTCTCTTTCAAAGTGTTAGTTTTCCTTAAATATTTTCTCTTTCTTGTTCATGTACTCATTTTTACAATTTGAGATTCCCTGTTTACACATGTGTGACTGTGTTTGTTTACTGCAGTTTGCCTCCAGTGGTTTTGGAAGGGGACAGGAGGGGCTCCCTGATAGAACATTTGATTACTTTGTCTTTTGATCCTGTTTTTATTTGTCAGAAGTTACTCTTGGCACCAACCAGCCTCTTCAACCTGAGCATTCAAACTAACTGCTACTGTCGAGGGGAAAATGCTTTCGTCTGATTGAAGTGGAGGTGTGGCATGAAAGAATGGTGAAGGCGGGATGGACCCACCAGGCAGCTCTATATGCTCCAAATGTGATTTCGTAACCCTGATGGTTTCCCTAGTAACCTGTAAGAGCCACACCCGGGTTTAGAGCCTACCCAGCTCTGCTCTGATTGTAATTTCCCTATGCTGGGCTGGAGTTTGGGGCTTTTGTTTACTTCATTAAACCAACCTCATTTGCCTTCTATCTTTTGGAATTTAGCCAAATTTCTAGTGTACTGATAGATTTTTTTTTCTAATGCTGATAAGTAATTGATCTCTTGTACACACACACACACACACACACACACTTTCCCAATGTCTCATGAGTCTAGGGACTTGGGACAGGAGACGCAGCTGTCTGTGTTTTCAGTCTGCCATCTTGATCTAATTTGACTTGATGTTCTTCAAGTGATTTAGGTTGTCTTTTATGATTCTTTAATGCCTCAAACCACAAGTTATCCCAGGCCTGTTCATGTCGGATGAAATATGCACAATCTTGCAGCTTAAAGGCACTAGAAATAAAGCTACTGGAACATAATGACTCATAGTAATGAGGTTTCATTTGAGGGTAATATGAACAACTGGGGACTCTCGTCTTAGTGCTTTGGATTTTGGAATGCTTTCACATTGGGAAAACAGGAGGCAGTGGCTGTTTCCTTGGCTTTTGTTCACAGACTCTCTAGAAGACTGTCTGCTTGATGGATGTATTTTCTCATTGCTGGTGATAATTCTCTAGGAGGTGATTCACTAGCAAACAGAGGCTGCAGCAGAGCATTTTCCTCCATCTTCACACTCATGCTCATTCACTTTGCTATTTGCTCCCAATATCCATTTCCCCTACTCAATAAATCACCTTTTGATGAGAAAAGAGTACAAAATATTAGTCATGTGAGGATTTGGATCATGTTTAATTTAGCACCAATGAAAAAATTTTCTCCTAATCCAGTAGCTGTCTGGAGCCACAGCCTGTGATTGTCAATGGTTTTGTGCATGCACCATCTGAAGCCCAGACAGCTAGCTCCCGAACAGCTCAGGGCTCAAAGGATTCATGCTAAATTCCTGCTGTGGGATGAGACTCTAAGCCAGGGGGTTAAACTGTAAATCAGGAATGACTCAAGGTAACAACTTTGCTCAATCTGATCTTCTTTCTTCCTATTGACTTTTTTTATTCTTCTACTTTTCTATTCTTCTATTATTGACCAGACTATCTTGGGTTTAGTGCTACACTTATTCATCAGATAAAGGGGCACAGGGGAGATGTGAGAGCACCCAGCGGCCCCGTCACTTCCATGAAGGAGAAATGGATGGACTCTTCTCTGCTTTTAAATTCAGTCCTTGCATATCATGGACCCAGTGGCAGACTATGTGCTGCCACTTGCTCATCTGTGTTTTAAGTCTTGCTTACCTACATAATTCATCAGAGACCAGGTTGATCACAATGTTTAGACTGGTGTGTGTGTGTGTGTGTGTGTGTGTGTGTATGAGGAAGAGAGAGAGAGAATGAGTGTGCATGTGAGTGTATATGAATTTACTCCCAGACTTAAGTTAAAAGTGAGGGGTGAAGCTGTGAACAGAGAGCATATTCATATTTATATTGACCAGACTCTTCATCTGTAGAACTAAGACCCTGGAGCCAATGGCAGACAGGCTCTGAGGTAGAGGTACAGATTGGTTTCTCCCAAAACTTACATGGAGTTTAGGGTGGAAGATTTTATTAGGAATCAGCAGCCATGAAAGGAAGGGGAGGACTGAGAAGAGGAAACAGTGAAATGGTGCTGTCAAACTGAGAAGTCTTGGCCAATCTGGCAGAGACCTCTGGGGAGAGCACACCCATTAAAGTTGTCCTCCTCAGGCCAAAATGGCAGCATCTTCATACCCCTGCCTTGCTTAGTTCCTAGACATGGGCTGCCCCCCAAAGGGCATGACCTAGGGTGAGGAGGTTCTAAGCAGCTGAGGCATAACCTGAAGGAACTGACAGTGGAAGTTGTCTGCTGATTGTACTTCCTGCAAATGAGAGCAAGCCCTCCTTTCTTCCTTGAAGGGTCATCTGGCCAACACATCCATGTGCCTGCCTTGAGTAGAGTAGCTGATGGTAAGAGAGAAAGTATAGGTGCCCAAGCTTTTTCTGGGGACAGAAGTAAGGGGTCACAGGGGTGGAATGATCGTGAGTTCCTGATATTTAAATTACTTCTCAACCTAGCCTTCTTTTCTGATCAGGTTTCAGAGGAGAAAGAGGTTATACTAGGAAGCAAGTCACATGCAAGAGTTCTGTTGTCCTAAACCTTATTTGAACAATGGAGGTAAGGCAGCTCTGATCAGCCCAAGACCAGAATTCAGAAGAGTAGTAAGAGACTGAATAGACAAGTGGACTATGGACATACCATGCATAAAAATAGAACTCTGACCCATGGTCTGCCCAACCAGCCCAGGTAACTTCCCATTATCTATGGTAACTAGCGCAGGGAGCCAGTCTGCTGTGTCAGACTTGTAGAAATTCAGAACACTATCTCTAGAAACAATTTAGGAAGTCCAACAATAGCTCCTGTACCAGTTGACCCCAAATGTCTGGAATTTTATTAATAACTGGAAGCTTTCCTAAGTTTGTCCCTGCTACCAACTTAGGACCAAGTGGACAATGCCAAATATGGACCTCTAGCCAATCACAAAAGGCTCCCTGGTTCTCATAAGCTCTCCTCCAGCTTTTTCACATGAACAGCCTACAATCAGGACATACCTGAAGACTTCTCTGTTTTCCACCAGAAAACATTCCCACTTCTCTGCTTGCCTTTGAGTTTCTGCAAGATAGAAGTGATAGTTTCTTGCAATAGCAAGCTCTCACTCAGTCGTCTTTGTTTGTGTTGATTTGGTAGGCCTTCATCAATTTCCACAGGAGGGAAGGTGATACTTCCAACCAATTCCATGTGTTAACTGGAAGAGCAGAATAAAGGAAGAGTCACAAAGTGTCAGGGAATGGGGGGGGGGAAGCTTGAGAAACAGAGAGACCAGCATATAACAATAGGAGTCAACACTTGGGAAGCACACTTGAGCCAGAGGAGAACGCTTTGCGACTGTCCGTTTAGCATTCATGCTGCAGAAACTGAGCCCAAGAATTGACTTTTATTTTGAATTTCCTGTGCCCCAAAATACTTCCATCTGGTAAAAGGTAGGGCATACATGACCACCAACATCTGATTAAGTATTTGTCAAACACTGACTACATGCCAGGCTGAGGGCTAAGCATAGGGGACAGAATAATGAACAAAATAGAAATACCACTGGCTTCATTTTCTCCACATATAGTGTCAAGCACCAGTAAGCCTTTAGTACTAGTTTTATAATACAAAAAATCTGGTAGCAAGAGATGGGGCTGCTAGTGTAGCTTTGAGGAGAAGTTTCCTGACTGAAAATTTTAAAATATGAGTAGATGCCTGAAGGAAGAAATACTTTCAAGAACTCTAGTCCTAGCTCTGTCCTCTGCATGTGTGTGCATGTGTGTGTACAAGTACGTATTTGGATATTGCCTTGGACTAACTATTTAACATTCTCTATGCCCCAATGTCTTCATACCAAAATGTGATTAATAATAGGTCTCCTTCCTTTCATAGATTCTAATAAAATGATCAAATAAGTGTAGATGTGCAGAAGAATTTGCAGATACTGTTATTTTCCATCCATCCCATCACAGCTGGGAGACACAGCTATATTTATACACATAAATTATCCAACTTCCTTGACATCCAGTGGGCAACATGTGAAACTCTGTGATCCTATTTTGAGTTCAGTTTCTTTCTTTGCTGGATTTCTGCCTCTCTTAGGTGCAATGCCCCATGGACCAGAGGGTGGTGTGGCTGAGAAAGGATCAGGGGACTGGTTTGGTTGACTGTATTCTTCCCTTCTTCCCTTCTCATGTATACCTCCCCCCATGGCGTGGCCCTGGGTGGAAGAAGACAGAGGGTCGTTCTCAGGTCAAGGGTGCAGAAGTAGATGCAATCCTTAGCTTGAATCACAAAGTAATCTCTTGCGTGAAATACTTCAAGAGCCTCGAAAGTGGTCTCTCTGAATCCGCTTTGCATATTTCTAACTCATTTTGCCCAAAGTTGCAGTGTAATATTTTGAAAATGTGAAACTATTCATATCATACTCCTGCTCAAAATCGTTCAATGACTTCTCATTGCTCTTGGCGGACAAAGCCATGAGGGCATTCCAGAATTCAATCTGATGTTACTTTCATACCTGTAAAGGTTGTGATTTTAAAGATGGGAAGAACAGGACAAGAAGTGAGCACAGATTGAAGCAGGACACTGATCTGCTGATCCAATCAGATGAAGAAGCCACCTGGATGGAGGTTAGCTATAGGAACACACGTGGGATGTACTTGTTAGCTCTAGAAAGTACTATATAATGGGACTTGGCTTGGCAGTGAGAGTAAGAAGAAGATTTGCCCTAGATGTCTATAGTTCAGGATATGATAACACTGAGAGATTTGGTCTAGTTATTAAGAAGCCTCAGTATGCCAAGAAATCCTAAATATTCCCCTGGGAAAGCAAGCTCAGGATTGTTTGAGGTGGCAGGATTTCCTCCTTTTTTTAGGGCTGAATGCCGTTTGTGACAACATGGATAAACCTTGGAGGGGAGAACATTATGCTAAGTGAAATAAGCTAGACAGAGAAAGGCAAATATCATGTAATCTCACTCAATGCGGGATTTTTTTTAAAAGTTGAATTCATGGAAACAGAGAATGGAACAGTGGTTACCTGTGTCTGGGGGTGGAGGAAATGGGGAGATGTTTGTCAAAGGGTACAAGTTGCAGTTAAGCAGGATGAGTAATTTCTGGGAATCTGGTGTACAGGGTGGTGACTCTTATTAATAATACCATATTGAATACTTGAAATTTGCTGAGAGCAGATGTTAAGTGTTCTCACCACACACGCCAAAGAGGTCACTACGTAAGGTGATGGATATGTTAATTAGCTTGATTGTGGTGGTCATTTCACAATGTATATGTATATTTAATCATCATCCTGTACACCTTAAATATATACAGTTTTATTTGTCAATTATACTTCAATAAGCCTGAAAAAAAGTAGTTTGAAGTAACACCATTTTTCCCTTAGTGGGTAAGCCCCTTTAATGCTAGGGAGGTTTAGAATTAAGTATAGGTGTGAAGAAAGTAAAAACTCATAATAATATTAATATAATATGTATACATTTGTTATCTGTAATGTTTAAGAATATCTGATGTATTAGTGTGTTAATAGCTTAACCTTGTGATTTCAGTTTAAAAATAAGATGAGTGATTATTTTAGGTTTGAAATTTATTTGAAGTCATACTAAGCTTATATAGAGTTATTGGGACATTTAAGAAACTTTAAGAATCACTGTATTTACAACATACTTATAATTACAGAAGTACTTAGGAAAATTTCTCAGATAATTGCAAAATCAGCAAGTATCAACGGGGTAAGTTTATTAATGCACCTTAACGTGTTTCAAGGCAGTAAATTAATTGAGTTTGTAAGTGGGGTCAAACATCAATTGGATCCCTTAAATGATTATTAATATTTGCTCGTCTTTGAAATTGAACAATAAAATTCTTTAAAAGCTTAAAGTGGAACTAAGTTTATGACTTATATAATATTAATTAAAAATGAAGAAACTCTGGGGTTTAATTTTTGTTCACCCAAAGCCTCTAGTTCCTGAGCTCTTAGAATAAACTCTAAATTCCCTAGCAATATCCCCAAGGCCCTCCATGATCTGAATTGGATTTAAATATCCATATTCATCTCTTATTCCTGTTCTTCCCCATAAATATGCTCCAGCCAGGTACATGGTCCTATTTCTTTACTTAATTTTCAAACACAACAACTACTTTCCTACGTCCTGGCCTTTGAAGTTGCTGTTCCCTCCATGTGGAGAGTCTTCCCTAAGGCACAAGGCATTTCCTTGTCATCTTTCTAAACTCGCCCAAGTGGTCTTTCCTGAAGTGAGGTCATGGCAAGATCATTCTGTTCACCCTTTGCGAGCTGGCTACTGTATTTTGCATTTGATCATTCTATTTATTTCTTTCAGATGAGTCATCTCAATTTTTCATGATTTAAACTGATTACACTGTTTGCTTTTATCATTCTTCCCCAACAGAACGTACCCATCCTAAGAACAGGTACGTTGTCTTGTTTACAGCTGACATTGGCGGTTGATAGGTGCTAAATATTAATTCAATAAATGATTGAAAGGTATATTTATGCTTAAAGCAGCAATGTGACCATGCTATCCTGTGCAGTCAGGATAATTTCTTTTTCTCATCTAATAATTACGGAATAATTTTTTCCAAGTTAAATATGCATGTTCCTCCTAGTAAAAGACTGCTGAATTTCCTCTAATAGAGACTGCGTAATATCCATTATGTAGATACATTATGTCTTGAAGAACAATGAGCAGAAGTTTTGCATTTTGCATTCTTTGCATTTGCATTCTCATTTAAAAAAAGGATTGAGAGGGGTGCCTGGGTGGCTCAGGCGTTTAAGCATCTGTCTCTTGATTTCGGCTCAAGTCATGAACTCAGGGTCTTGAGATTGAGCCCCACGTCAGACTCCACACTCTGTGGAGAGTCTGCTTGGGATTTTCTTTCTCCCTCTCCGTTTGCCTCTCCCACTCCTGCTCTTGATCTCTCTCTCAATAAATAAATAAATGGATAGAGAGATAGAAGAAAAAGAGCATGTCTGTAAAACAATAGAACTCCCAAGGAAGAAGAAATATCTTAAAATCATTTATTTTAAGAATCAGAAAAACGGTATTAGAAATTCTGAATATCCTCTCTCCAAAAGGACACTGGAAGAATTCATCATTATGTAACAGAGAGTCATTGGAAGGGAAAAAATCCCAGAGTTTAAGAAACAATAGGATAATGTGAAAGTACGAATAGATGAGAAAAGGAAATTTTAATGAACCAACCTATCATTCCAGAATTAAAATTAAAATTCTCATAAAGTAAGCACTGTGGAAAATAAACTCAAGAAGTCCTTGAGGAAGAAGACCAAGCTGAGAAAACAATGACAGAAAATTATAAATAGAGACTTCAACATAAAAATTAGAGGAGTAAAAGAAAACCCTTGGAACATAGCTTCCATTTAAAAGAGAGAACAAATAATTGATCATTCTCCTTCCCTGTTTTCACTCCACGTCAGGTGAAATTCCTAAAGAGAAATACACACCTCCAGAAATCCCAGTTCACATTCTGAACTGGGCTGATAAAGAAAAAAATTACCTGAGATTCCAACAAAAAATATTCTTTTTCTCAGAATCCAAAGACCAAAAGACAATGAAGAACAATCTAAAGAGGATGCGTGGAAAGCCGTGTGACCAAATAAATTAATGCACAGAGAAGTTGCTTTTCATGTGAAAGTCATCAAAAAGATGCTATTAGATATGTAAGCCTTCAAAATATAAATGAAGAACTGAGGACTGTGCATATCATCTATTCCTGATTAAAAATGGAAATGCTAAACCCTTTGTATTATTTGCTGCCTTGTTGATTCGGGTAATGGTGAACCCCGTGAAACTTGAAACTTCCTTGCTTTCTTCTTAGCTCTCTTTTGGCTTCTTTTTCTGTGTCAGGAAATGTGTTCCCCAACGGTCAGCTTTCAATCCACTGTTCAGATTGACTTCTTAACACATTTGATAACCATATGTAAAAATGACTGTGCTTTTCAATTCCCAGCGCTTGCTAAGAATGTACCTACTGATGACCCAGCAGGACACAGTGGGAGGAGAATTGTTCAACAAAAAGCCTTTTTGCTCTTTTTAAAATGTTTTATTTTTTATTTTAATTCCAGTAGAGTTGACATACAGTGTTATATTAATTTCAAGTGTACGATATGGTGAAGCCTTTTTGCTCTTACAAAAGCAGAATTGCATAGATCTCCACAATGGCCATTTACTTGTCAGGGGATTTAACAATTTTTGGCACCTTATATTAAATGGATCAAGTCATTTTTTTAAAAACTATCCAGATATTTTTAGTCACCAAACTCTTATTCAAATAATACTCCATTCTGGATTTGTGTGTATTACTGAATTAACTATCCTTAAATAGCTGCAATCTCAACCAGGTAAAAAAAGGCATAAAAACACTTCAAGAAAACTCACCAGGGGCACCTGGGTGGCTCAGTTGGTTAAGCGTCTGATTCTTGATCTCGGTTCAGGTCATGATCTCAGGGTCCTGGGATCGAGCCCAGCCTCAGGTTTGACGCTCAACGGGGAGTCTACTTTTGGCTTTCTCCCTCTGCCCCTTCCCCTGCTCTCTCTCTCTCTCTCTCTAAAATAAGTAAGTCTGTTAAAAAAAAAAAAAAAAGAAAAGAAGATTCACCAAATAGTTGTTATCTTGGCAGGATGGAGGTATAAAATATTAAAGAAAAAATTTTTTGTACATCATTCCAGCAATTTCTCTCTCTCTGTTAAGTAATACTTTTTTGGGGGGGGTGTTATCTTGATCATTCCCATCAGCATAAAAGCGTGCCGTTGGAGCTCTTCTCATCTGAAAAACCTTGTCTGGACCTCATTTCCTACCTCCTTGTCACTCCATTTCTCCACTTCTTTTAGCAGCAAAATGTTGAGAGTTGTCCAAATACACAAAGTCTCCGATTTCTCTCTTCAGTTCTATCTTAAATCAACACAAATCAGGTTTTGCTTCGCTGAAACCTTTCTTGTGGAGGTCTCCAATGGCCTCCAAATTCCCAAATCCACTGGACAGCTGTCCTTCCTCATCTTACTTGACCAATCCATAGCATTCGACACATTAGCCAACCCATCTTCTTCACGCACCCCCAGAACCGCCTTCCCGGTTTCCACCCTGAATACTGTCCTTTTCTAGACCCCTTCCCCCACCCCCTGCAATTACAGGGCCTTAGTGCTCAGTCCTACCTCCTAATCTCTATCCATGTCCCCTCGCTTGGTAATTTCATCTAGTCTCAATGCTTTAAATGATATTGTACTAGTTTCCCATGACTCCTGTACCAAATTACCACAAACTTGGTGATTTTAAACTACAGACATTATTGTCTCTCAGTTATGGGCACTAGAAGTCTAAAATCCAGCAGAGCTGGAGGTAGCAGTCCTCCAGGGGGAATATTTTTAGGTAATGATGGGGAAGAAATAAAACCCCCCTTTCAGGACAACTATAAACTCTGACTCTGAGGGTCTCCAGGAAAGTAAAAACAGTTCAAGAGCAAGCCAAAATTTGGTTCCTATTCTCCTCTTGCTTCTGCAGGGACAGGAGAAGCCAGTGTGAGCTGCACAGGGAGGGAGGGGCTTTATCTGCCAGAAGAGACTCCAATTTCCTGCTGCACCACACCCTGTTCTCCGAGCCTACTGCCAGTTAGTATGTTCATTACACTTACTGTTTAAGACCTTTTCATTCACTTTTGGGGCACCTGGGTGGCTCAGTCGTTAAGCGTCTGCCTTCAGTTCAGGTCATGATCCCAGGGTCCTGGGATCGAGCCCCACGTCGGGCTCCCTGCTCTGCAGGAAGCCTCCTCCTCCCTCTCCTACTCCCCTTGCTTGTGTTCCCTCTCTCGCTGTGTCTCTGTCAAATAAATAAATAAAATCTTTAAAAAAAAAAAAGACCTTTTCATTCACTTTAATTTTTTGAGCCTCACAACACCTTTACCTTGCAGTTGGTAAGATGGAGGGTTTCTATAACATTTTTCAGATGAAAAATCTCAACTTCAGAGAGGTTAAGCCCTATCCAATGCAGTAATAACAGGTGGGGAAGGGTCTCACATTCTGACACAAGCCTACTGATTTTCCTTCTGTTATAATACTTCATTTTATCTTGAACCTGAACACCTTGTGTATTGTTTCTGAGTTTGAATTGAGTTTATAATAAATGTTTGCAAAAGGTCATGGTTGAGAAGATTTTGTTCTTCTTTCTTCACCCCCCAATATTTGGAGTTGGTGATCCATTTATAACACATTTTACCCTTTCTTAGTAGAAGCCTCTTTATTTCTGCCTAAACCAAGTAGGGAGTTCAAGTGGGTCTGCAATGAACATGTCGTAAATAATCAGTTGTAAACTGAAGATGTATTGAGTTGAGAACAGTGAAGGGTTGATCAGACTGCATTTTATAAGTTGTGTAAAATTTTCAGCGTGGATAATAGAAATGATTTATAATTTCTTACATATGGGGAGAGAATAAGTCATTGAAGCAGGTTATTTACTTGGATTTTCAAAAGGGTAATATTTCATGCCCTTGAGGTCACAGAAACCAGGGACTTATTATATTTTCTAGTGGTTAAGAGCAGAGATTTGGGAGTAAGACAGAACTGAACTTGCAGCTCATCTACACTATGAGCAAATGACTTGATCCTCAGACACTTGATCCTCAGTTCCTCCATTTGTAAGATGGAGATAATACCAGGGCTCATCTTACAGGACTGTGAGTACTGAAAGGGATCATTTTGGTGTAACGAAATAGTATTAGGGCCACGGACCTGGGATGTTGGATTTTGTCCTGCTTGGGATCCCTTTGTGCCCACATGTTCCCAAGAGGGAACATATCCTTGGCCAGAGCAATGTGTGTGGAATACCACCTGATGTACAGAGAAATAAAATATTTAATATTTAATATTTCTTCTCAGGAAGCTCGCCGAAGATGATACCATGGCATAGAGATAAGAAAGGCAAATCCAAATGGTTTACCTCTGCATGGCCTCAACACCTCTATCTGTTTGACCTGCCATGAGGACTTGTCCCTTTGAGGTGTGGTGTTTTATCCCAGGCCTGGTTATCATGTTGCTGGAAAATCAGGAAACTCGTGTCAAGGTTGCCATGTTGGCCCCTGAAAGGAAACTCATTATTATCAGAGTCATACAAAGTCCATTGTGCATTATAGCTGTTTTGATCATGAACAGGAGCAGTCTCCCAAGCAGGGGCTAGTTTAACCTAGAATGGGAAAGGGAGAGCAGGGGGCACTGTGCCTATCACAAAAGATATGTCTAGTATCCTTATTTCCCATGTTCCTAAGGTCACTTATATTCCCTGAATTGAAGAAGATGAATGAAGAATATTTTCTACATTGGTGCATGGTATGAACAATTTCCCCTGAGCCTCTTTGCTGGTGCATTTGTCTCCATACTTCACTGGCCTAATGATCAGTGTGGTCTCCAGATCTGTAGGGCACTCTGGCCACTTTTCCTGGGCACCACAAAGCAATCCCTTTTGAAATAGCACTGCTTTCTGACTTGATCTGGCTATTGATTCCAACACACTCTAGCCTCTTAGCTAATGATCATGACGATGCTAATGAATCTCTGAGATTTTTCTTGTCTACCTTTATTGCCTGAGGACGAGAGTCAAATCTGTCAACAGGATGGATCCTATGGATAATCAAAGTAGACAGTTCATTCATGCACTTTCACTTAGTGCATATTTAAAAAACACTTTGGAAGGCATTGGGGGTTTACAGCAGTGAATGAAGTCAGTCATAATCTAGCAGAGAATAAAATGTCAAGTGATTACAAGGGTTATGAATGTTGTAAAGGGGAAGTACTGGGCGCTCTTTCAGAGACAGAAGCATTTGACAGCTGGTGCTCATTCATTTACTTATTTTTGCATTTGTAAAAGCATACTCGTCGAACACCTACTAACATGCCAGGTCCTGATTTGGCTACTAGCATATGGCAATGAACAAGACAAAATTTCTACCCTGCGGGATTCATCTTAAAATAAGAAAGACAATAACATTTCAAGGTGTGGATAAGTCCCATGAGGAAAGCAAGGTAAGGAGCAGGAAGTGAGTGTGTGGCCATAGCAGGCTTCTCTGACGAGGTGACAATTGATCGACCTGTTACAACTTGGGGGGTGGGGAGGGCTGTGACTATCTGGGGGAAGCATTCCAGACAGAGGACCAGGAAGTACAAAATCCTGAGTGAGGGGTGTGCTCAGCAAGTCTGAAGAACTGCAAGGACACAGCAAGGAATCAGGTGCAGAGGGAAGAGAAGAGGCAAGGTGTACAATTGGAGGCGTAGCTTGGGACCCCATCATGCAGGGCCTTCTAAGCCTTGGCACCAACTTTGATGTGATTCTAGTGAGTTGGCTGGCTTTGAAGTAGGGAGTGACATGAGCCGATGTATGTTTTGAAAGGACCATCATGGCTACCTTGTGGAGAATGGATTATATTCTTGAGCCAATCTACGGCTGTTTGCTTGAAGAATCTATATGGATTTTATTTATAGGCTTGCAAATACTGATTATTATCTATGAACTGCAGAACAGGCTTAGTTCCACTTTTCTCTTAACCAGAAATTTTCTAGACTGCAATGCATGGCGAAGGCAGATTTATGGGCATGAGATAACTAAACCATGACAATTCCATTAGGAAAACCTGATAGTATCTTTATAATGGCTGGGCCTTTCTAACCATAAAAGGACAAAATGACATTACCCCCTTTTATAATATCTCATACTCTGTTCGGCTCCCATCGTGAATACTTTATTGGTTCTCTTGATTATGAAGCTATCATAAGCAAGTCAAGTTCAGTCCTCATTATTTGTATAGCCATATTCCATCCAGGAGTGGGCCTAGGGAAAAGGAAGACTTCTGCTCTCTCTGCCCAAATAGTATAGTCTCCAATTCAACATAAAAAGTGACTGGGAATAGGGTCAAGAGTCCTGAGTGTGTCTTGGCCATGTGCTAGGTGAAAAATTAGCAGAGGATAAGAGCATTTTGTTGAATAAGCAAGTACTTTGTCAAAGCAAAAGTGCTTTATGAAAAGTAGCTATGTTTTTTTTTTTTAAAGGGCTGCCAAATGACATTTTGGGCAGAAGCTATTACTTTTCTTTTAAACGGGTCACTAAAGGCAGAGTCTTACTGCCCTTAGCAGAGTGGCAATTTAACATAATCACAAGCAGCAAAGCCATGAATGACTAAGACCTATCATTCTTTTTTAAATTTTCTTATTTGAGAGAGAGAGAGAGAGAGAGAGAGAGAGCAGGGGGGAGGGGCAGAGGGAGAGAGAATCTTAAGCAGACTCTCCACTGAGCAGAGCCAGACGCAGGGCTCCATCTCATGACCCTGAGATCACGACCCGAGCTGAAATCAAGAATCAGACGCTTACCCGACTGCACCACCAAGACACCCCGAGACCTGTGATTCTATCATTAGTGTTGATTTGGTGGTCCCCTTGGTTAGGCATTTTCTTTGAGTTTCATTTATCCTGGAGGCATGGCTGTTTTGTTGAAGGTTTTCAAGTATGGGCTCGATTCCATCTTGGTAGAGTTCTTGAAGAGGCAATGGCAAACATGGAAAGGATGATTGGGTCAGATGACCTCTAAATTCTATTTCAACCCTGAGATTCAATGATTATAGGATAGAATCTGAATTTGACGACCAAAGGATTTGAGCTCTGCTTTCTATAATTTTATTTCCTGGTGATTCTTCAGAGTTTCTACGTGAGTTTGACAAAAGCAATTTTCCTTCTGAGAAAAGAATGTTTCAGCCCTTGTATGTCCAATTAAGCCTCTTTTTTTAACGATAGACTAATACGGGTGTAAAAAAAATTGCAAGACACCAGCTGTCCAAGAGAACTGCTGTGATAGGAGTGTTGAGTGTCTGCTGTCACATTCATTGCCACCGGACATGGGAGAATATTGAGTCTTTGAAATGCGGCTTGTGCAAATGAGGAACAGAAGTTTAATTTTTACGTAATTTAATTAATTTGAATTTAAATTTACATAGCTACGTGTGGCTGGCGGCCAATCTCTTGGACAGCACAGTTCCAAGACAACCTGAAGAATTGTTCACCACTAAATAACACAGAAGGATTGAAAATCCGAACATTTCTATTTTACCCAGAGTCAAATAAGCATGGTTATTTACCCACATTTTATCTCTAGTCCTCATATCCTGGCTTTTTATCTTATTTTATTTCTTACTTTTGTTAAAGATTTTTATTTGTTTGTTTGTTTATTTGACAGAGAGAGAGAGAGAGAGAATAGGTAGAATGGCAGGTAGAGGGAGAGGGAGAAGCAGACTCCCCGCTGAGCAGAGAGCCTGATGTTGGGCTCGATCTCAGGACCCTGGGATCATGACCTGAGCTGAAGGCAGATGCTTAACCGACTGAGCACCCAGGAGCTCCCCTCATATCCTAGTTTGTATATATGCATGTACATATACAATATCTCTCTGTGCCTCTCTCTTGTATGTATGTATGTATGTATGTATGTATGTATGTATCTATCTATCTAACATCTATCTTCTACCTACCATCATCATCATCATCTATCATCAACTTAATGTTTTCCATAGCACATTTTGCAACATGCAGAGGGAGATGTGAGGGACAGGGGAACAGAAAGAAATGATGAAGATTCTTTGTGTTCGTTCCAAAGATAAAATTGTCATGCTTTTTTTTTTTTTTCAAAAAAGGAAAAAAAACGGGGCATAGAGAAGTGTAAGAAACCCACTTGTTTAGTTTTTGACATGTCATTAGGGCCAATTAGCTTCAGAGGTGCCTGGGAACTTTTTCAGAAGATTAAAATCATACTCCATAGGAGGAATTCAAGATTTCAAAGATCTTTGCTAACACTTGTGCTCTGCAATATATAGACAAAGTTAAGGAAAAAAAGGGGTTTGGAGCAATGGAGTCCTGGGTTCACTTTTCATAACGCAGAAGCTTTTTTTGTAATGACTTTGAAGAATGAGAGCTTTTAAGGAGAGTGTAGTAGGACAGGATTGATGGCAGGAGTGGAGTTTGATTAAGAGCTTGTCAGAGACTGTGGTGCTAACTTAGTGGGCATAGAGGAGAAATAAATGATTAGAAATCAGTAAAAGATTAATTTCTTCCATTATCTTCCCTGAACATGCTCTTATGTAAGGAATCTTCATCTTAAACCAAAACCATTGTGTTTCCAGGATTTCCTTCCTCTAGCTGCTTCTCCTCACAGGCTGATAGAGTTGACTCTGAACTTTAAATGACTCCTCATTGCTCACAACATCAAGACACATTCCATAAATATCTGCTTCTCACAATTTTTCACTGAAGTATACCTAATGGCAAGACCTGAACTTGAACCCTGAGAAATCAGGGGCATGCCTTGAGGCCTACTATAGCAGCCGAGATATTCTTTTGATGTTTTTTGCTTAACCTTAAAAATTCATGTGTGACTGTCACATCCAAATCATTCTATATTTCTCTGATTATAAAAATAATATTTTAAAATACTCTCAGGAAAAAAGACGGACATGGACACAAGTGTTTCCTGTCTGAAGCCCTATTTTATTGGGTGGCTGATTTATGTGTAAAATATTATTGTATTGAATTTATCAGTTGTAGAGAGTGAGGCTGAGTTGAAGAGCAGTGGAATGATCCATTGGTTGTGTCTTTTAGGTGATTTCACTGCTGCTTCTTGGTGTCATGATATTTCAATAGCTCAGACTTGAAATATATAAGTAGCATTTTCCCCCTTCATTCTTATGAAAATTTTATCAGAGAAATCTCTGGAGAGAGAGGTCCAAATGTTGCCAGAGAGGTGAAAAGCAATGATCTCAGGCTGATATTGGTGGACATTTTGATGGGTTCCTCCCTGAGAGGCACCAGGGTTGAATAACACGCAGACTGGAATAATTTCTGATTCATGAGTCAGATCTCTCCTATTATCAGAAGAAAGTTGATGTTTTTGATCATCTATTTTACCACTGATACTTTTAATCAGATTAAAATGAAAAAAGTTTCTGCACAGCAAAGGAAACAATCAACAAAACAAGAAGACAACCAACTGAACGGGAGAAGATATTTGCAATGATTTATCTGATAAGGGGTTAATATCCAAAATATATAAAGAACTTATGTAACTCAACATCAAAAGAACAAATAATCCAGTTAAGAAATGGACAGAAGACATGAACCAACAGTCTTAACTCTTAGTTCCCATGATCTACTTTCTTATCTAATTCTTAAATTTAATTTTCTTTACATTTAAAAGAATCTTTATATGAGATGGACCATACATGCACATGGTTAATACATCCTTGTCATGCTCAATCTTTGGCTGGGAGCAGCCTGGGGAAATGTGATTGGATGTGAAGGTGGGGGTGAATTTCCAAGTGTAGGAGCTGTGCTCTCAGACCAATGTCCCCCTGCTTCCATGGCAGAAGCACTGCTATGCATTTGATATACCACGAGGACTTGTCCCTTGGAAGTGTGGCCTGGGTAGGTCAAGGCTGCTGGAATATCAGGAACTTGTAGTGGTCGTGACCAGATTGACCTCTGCAAGGAGACTCTCATTACTATCATTATTTTTCAGGCCATGCAAGTCCATTGTGCACCATGGGTGCTCTGTTCATGAGTCCATTGGACAGGAAGAGGCTGACCGGGGAAGCAGGATGGCTAGCATTCACCGAGCAGTTCCTCCTGGTCAGTGATGGTGGGTCTTTTGGAGGTGGGCTCTAGGGTGGGTGTTATCATGGTCTTTCTTAAAGGTTTCTCAAGGGCTCTCAGTTGGTCAAATGAATCATCTTTGGAAACTGTAAAGAATGATCACTGTGACTGCCAGTTTTAAATATTTCAAGTGTCTTGATATCACCTTCCCTTGGATACTAGCTTCTGGGGCTCTCCATCCTTTGGCTCCCATCTAGGCTGGAGGTAGGAAGGGAAGGGAGGGAACAGTTGTTCCCTGTACTGAAGTCAATGAACCTCCTGGATTTCAGGCCCTCTTTTCACTGCTGCCCTCCATCATCCTCACCCCTTCAAGACTGGAGTCTTGAAGCAGGTCCTCTATTTCTTTCCCATGGCCTCTTTGCATGTAATCCTGGCTTGGCCTTCCTAGGCTCCTACGAATCAGTTGACACTTCTCAACCCATTTTCTGTCTTCCAGAGTAAGTTTTCAAAGTCACTTCCTGTTTCATTGAAGATGGCTCTAAGCACTCATTTTTTTGTCATCTTGTTTGTTCTACCAAATTGCCCATTTTTACCACTCCATCGAACACAATGAGAAAATCAAGAGGCAAGCACTCTATTCTCAATGAATGATGAAATGAGTACTAATGCACTCACTGTTCTTACTGGCCTGGGGTCTGACAACCACCACCCCAGCAGTTTTGTCTCCATTGGTTGGGCTTCACACTTGCTTTTAGATTCAATTTTTCCAGTTGACCCCATATCCACCAAAACACTCCCTCATCTTTTCTTATCAAGTATGTTGTGATCTGACATGTTTTCACAGAGGGCCACCATTACAATGACTAAATATGGAACATTTATTCTTTCAACCAGCTGTAAACAGACCTCAGTTCCTCAGTCAGCTTTTCAATATATCTTCTGAGCATATTAAATGATGCCATTTGAAGTTTGATAAAAATACATTTTACACTTATTCTCTCTCTTTAACCTAAAGCAGATCTAAAAATGTCTACATCAAAGGTCTTTATCAAATCTCTTCTATCACACTGAGGCTCACCTTTTATTTATTTTATTTTTTTGGTTTTTTTTTTTTTATTCTTATGTTAATCCCCATACATTACATCATTAGTTTTAGATGAAGTGTTCCATGGTTCATTGTTTGTGCATAACACCCAGTGCTCCATGCAGAATGTGCCCTCCTCAATACCTGAGGCTCACCTTTTAGTGCCTTGTTGCCACTGGCTTCAAAGTGGTGTGAAGCAATATTTATTCATTTCAATTGCACTTTCTGTTTGTGATTACATGCTAACAACTTTTCATGATTGATTTAAATATTGCTGCAAAAGTGATCTTTCATGTTATTTATTGCTAACAGTTTTCTTATATGAGTATTAGTTCTGGTCACCAATTCCAATGCTTGGAAAGGGAGGTTTTCCCCATATAGCCAACAAGCCCCCTCTGGTCACTGATTGGGTGTCCTACAGCTCAACTCAGTTCTGACACTATCTACCCAGAGATAGCATCAGATCCCACAGGTTAAGGGTTCAGTCTTACAAGACTGCCCCCCACCCCAAGATGCCAACCCAGGTTGTCACCTATGTTTCTGACTGACTGGCTATAAATCAAAGGTTTCCAGGAACCACTCTTCTCCCCACTTTAGGTTCAATTAATTTGCTAGAGCAGCTCACAGAACTCAGAGAAACATTTTAATTACTAGATCACCAATTTATTATAGAAGTATATGATTCAGAAACAGCCAGATGGAAGAGATACACAGGGCAAAGTGTAGGGAAAGGGTACAGAGCTTTCATGCCCCTGATGACATCACTCTCCCCACTTCTCTGCGTGTTAACCAACCTGGAAGCTCTCTGAACCCATCTGTTTGGGGTTTTATGGAGGCTTCATTACACAGGCGTGGTTGATCAAATCACTGGCCATTGGTGATTGGTTCAACCCCTAGTCTCTCTTCCCTCCTCTCTAGTCACAGGATTGATTCCCTGACAACCAGTCCCTTTCCTTAGGTGTGGTCTAAAAGTTACCTCAATGACAGAACAAAAGATACTTTTGTCACTCTCACTACGTAGGAAATTCTAAGAGTTTTAGAAGCTCTGTGCCAGAAACAAGGGCAAAGACTAAATATATATTTCTTATTATAAATGACAAAGCATAATGAGACATTAAAATTAATTTCATTTGTTATTCAATTACGTTTTGAAGGTCATCTTGATTGCATCCAGTTTTTGACAGTTATGAATAAGGATGCCCTAAACACCGTATGCAGGTTTTTATGTGAACAGATTGTCAACTCATTTGGGTAAATGCCAAGGATCATGGGTGCCAACTTGTATGGTAAGCTCATGTTCAGTTTGGTAAGGCATCACCCAAACTGTACCTGACTGTACCATTTTGCATTTCCACCAGCAGTGACTGAGAGTTCCTGTTGCTCTGTGTCTTTGCCAATACTCAGTGTTCTTCAAGGGGAAAGAAAATGATAGAAGTGAGAAGCTTGTACATAAGGAAAAGACAAAGGTTAAGGAAGGAATCCAGGAAGGTAAAATATAATCTTTTCCTTTTCTTATTCTTAATTGATCTCATAGATAACTATTTGTTCAAAATAATAATAGCAACAATGTTTTGGTTACTTATATCTTGTGAATACATGAGATGAATAACAACAATGTTATAAGGGATGAGAAGGAAGGATTGGGAATACTCTGTTATAAATTACCACACTATCTGTTATTAAATAACATCATGCTAATATAATCTAAGTAGACTTAGATTAGTTGAAAATGTTCAAAGAAAGCCCTAGGGAAACCACTATAGTTTTTTTAAAGAAGCATATTAATATGCTAAGAGAAGGGAGAAAATGGAAGTAATGTCTCTTGTACCAAAACAATCCTTAGCATGTTTTCAGATTAAGCGATTATTTCTAGGGCAGAAATGTATTGCTAGTTTGTCTTATTTTATTTTATTCGTAGTTTCAAGTTTTTACTTAAATTCTAGTTAGTTAACATACAGTGTAATGTTAGTTTCAGGTGTAGAATTTAGTGATTTATCACTAACACACAACACTCAGTGCTGGTCTTATTTTAAAAACTAATTCTTTGCTTGTGAGATGACCCCTTAAAAAAAAAAAAAGATGTGGAAAGTGATACTTGGAGGCTCAGAGAGGCCAAGCCATGTTTTCAAGGCTTGCAGCTAGGGAGTGACTGGCCAGCACGCCAGCCAGGTGGGTATCAGTCTAACCTGTCCTACTTCCTCTTCGGTCATCATTCTCAGTTCTATCTCCTGCTGTCTATTTGCTGAAGGTGCAATCTGGGTACACACACACACACACACACATTTCAGATGTGTAAAAGACGCATGACAGTGGGGCGCCTGGGTGGCTCAGTCGTTAAGCGTCGGCCTTCAGTTCAGGTCATGATCTCAGGGTCCTCGGATCAAGCCCTGCATTGGGCTCCCTGCTCAGCAGGAAGCCTGCTTCTCCCTCTCCCACTCCCCCTGCTTGTGTTCCCTCTCTCGCTGTGTCTCTCTCTGTCAAATAAATAAATAAAATCTTTAAAAAATAAAAAGACGTATGACAGCTTAAGATGGAATGTGGGAAGTGACACATGGCAGGGAAGGAAGCAAGTGATGAAAAGATGGAGAAGATGTAGATGACACTGGCATTCCAACAATCTTGATGTTTCTGTTCAAATTAAGAGGTGAGGCCATATATTGAGAGGGAAAACATGGAGCCAGGGAGGGCAGGCGTCCATAAAAGAGGCTTAATGTGTTTGCCATGGTTAGATCAGCGACTCCACAATTAGAGAAGAAACTAGCAGAGAGTTACCTAGGTGGTCATTGAGAACAAATATGGGGCAGAAGCATTGAAAAGGCTGAGTTAAGGGGAGGGGCTGTTCCTTGTAGCCAGTAGGTCTGGATAACAATGAAAAAAGCAGGATGAAGAATCATGTTAAGAACGGAAAAGACTGAATTAGGCAAAAGAAATTGGAAGAGATTGGAAAATTGATTGATCTCAATCTAATTCCTCTGGGACATTGACGTCATGTAGTTTTGTCATGCACTGGGTTCTGTTAAATGGCATTCCCTCCTGGGAATTTATAGGGAAAGACAGTGGAATGAAAGAAGGTGCTCGTACACAATAATGCTCCTTTTAAGAAGAGTAAGGACAGGAGATTTATTTGTACTGATGAGTGGTAGAAAATGGATCTGCTTATTATGTGATCATTTCATTGCTCGATATGGTCCTTGATCTCAGGGGAAAAAAATCTTAAAACCCACAGGCAGCAAAAGGTGAAGAACAAATTTGGATTCTAATAGCTGCTCAATATTGTAGAGCCTGGAAAGAATTCAGGAGAACATGGCCTTTTTATTCGATAATGTGGAGCTCAGCATTGAACCCAAGGATTAAGATCTTTAAGAAAAGCTCTTTTGATTGTATTCATCCTGCTTTGAATGAAAGCTGGCCTTCCCATGACAGTCCACAGTTATTCCTAGTCGCCAAAACTACAACTATTGAAACTGGTACGGTGGGAGATTTATAATAAGAAAAAGTAACAACCATAGAAGGACTAAAATTCTTCTACTGGATACCTTGAAAAAGTTCAACATTCTATATAAAAAAGAAAAAGAGTAATACCAACTGACTATATATTGTAGCTACTATTCTTTAAAGTGGCATGTCATGGGGTGTCTGCGTGGCTGAGTTGGTTAAGCATCTGACTCTTGATTTCAGCTCAGGTCATGATCTCAGGGTCATGAGATTAAGCCCCATGTCTGGCTCCATGCTGGGCATGGAAACTGCTTAAGATTCTCTCTCTCCCTCTCCCTCTTACTCTCTCCCACTGTGCTCTCTCTCTCTCTTAAAAAAAAAAAAAAAGTGAAGTGGCATGCCATTACAAAAACCATAAATACATTATAGTGATTTCTTTCTTCCTTCCTCCCCCTCCCCCCCGCACTCTCTCCCTTTCTCTTTCTCTCTCTCTTTCTTTCTTTTTCTCTTTCTCTTCCTTCCTTCCTTCCTTCCTTCCTTCCTTCCTTTCTTTCTTTCTTTCTTTCTTTCTTTCTTTCTTTCTTTCTTTCTTTCTTTCTTTCTTTCTTTCTTTCTTTCTTTCTTTTTTCTTCTTTTCTTCTCTGCCTCTCCCCCCACCTCTTTCTGGCAAGGAGGGTGCCATTCTCTGCAGTACATGGATGTTTTACTATCATACATGGAGGAAGGTATACTTTTTATTTCCTCAAATCTATGTAAATTTTGTCTTGAGATTCTGGAGACAAGATGTCTGAACTGACTCCTGAAAGATGAATAATAGTTCCTTCACTTGATCTCTCAGTAAACCCTTAGTGATCATTTACTGAATGTCAGGCACTGTTCTATGCTCTGGGGATAATGGGTGAATAAGAGAGCAGCTCTGCTCTTGTTGATCTTATATTCTAGTTGTGATGATGTTCAATAGCCAAGTAAGTAAATAAGGTAAGTTCAGATAATGATAAATCCTTTGATGAAAAAAACATAGTTTAATTGAATAGTGCTGAGCAGAAAGAAACTTCTTTGGATTAGGGGTTCATAGAAGATTCTTTGAGGTGGTGTCATTTGAAGACCCGACTAATGTGAAAGGGGCAGTCAGGCAGAGATCTCAGGGAATAGAGCCTGGGCAGAGTGCGAACAAGCAGAGGGCTTTAAGGCTGGGAGAGGGCTGAGGCAATCACAGATAAAGAGAGCCTTGATCAAACTATATTTGGATTCCACATTACCTCTGGACTTTGATGTACATCATCCAACAAGTTTTTTTAGGCTACCTTAAGTTAGGTGTTCTCCTACCTTCATTTGAAAGCTTCCTAACTGATTCATATATTTTCAGAAACTGTCAACAGAAGCCCCTAACTGATGCAAAAAGTATTCTTTAAAGAGCATCAGAACTTTGTACAAGTTTGCAAACCATTGTGGATTTATAGTATAATGGTCTCTGTGGTTTTTCTGACTTCCTTTCAAATGCAGTCATGCTGGAAGATAATTTTTAGTTCATGTCTCTTAGAAGAGGGCATAACACTAGGTAGACAGGATGCCTGGCATATGTCTTTTTTTTTTTTAAAGATTTTATTTATTTATTCATGAGAGACAGAGAGCGAGACAGAGGCAGAGGGAGAAGCAGGCTCCCCATGGAGCAGGGAGCCCGATGCGGGACTCGATCCCAGGACCCTGGGATCATGACCTGAGCCGAAGGCAGACGCTTAACCGACTGAGCCACCCAGGCGTCCCCTGGCATATGTCTTGACTGAGTTTATAGAAGTCATGGAGACTTAGTAGCATGTATGTACCTTTTGAGCAATTAAAATTCTGATTATTTTTTGGCATTGTTTACTTTTTGTTGAGGGGCGTAGGCTTTGTATATAAATTTTTTTCACTTTATATGTAAATTATATTTGTATAGTTGAGAATAGAGATAATTTTATTCTATCAGTTTTGTATTATAGGTTTAATCCCTGGGAATTTCAGAGGATAATGTTTATAGTTATCTAATGGAACCAGGGAGACTATAAAAAAAGATTGAAAAATTGGAAATAGGTAGAAGGAATTATTGGGTGTCCTTACTGAGAGTTGTCCAAGCTGTCCACCTGGGAAGTAGTTTATATTTCAGAGATGTAGACCTTTGTGTGACTTGTATGTATTACTGATTAGAATATTCTAAAGCTCTGTAAGGATTGTGGTTAAATTGTAGCAAACTGACAACAGTGCCAGTGATTTCTGTTTGGTAGAAAGATAACCAAAAGAGTATCATTTATTGCTCAGTAAAACATTAAGCACTTTTGTATCTAAATTAACAACTTACTGTCATTTTTGTAAAAAAAAATGCATTTTTCACTGAATATATAAAATTTTGTTTCTCTGGGGCACCTGGGTGGCTCAGTCGTTCAGCGTCTGCCTTCGGCTCAGGTCATGGTCCCAGGGTCCTGGGATCGAGCCCGCATCGGGCTCCCTGCTCCGCGGGAAGCCTGCTTCTCCCTCTCCCACTCCCCCTGCTTGTGTTCCCTCTCTCACTCTGTCTCTCTCTGTCAAATAAATAAATAAAATCTTTAAAAAAAAAAAATTTTGTTTCTCAAATGTTTGAACTAGCTTTATCATCTCTGGTTTCCTCATGAATGAGTTAATATATTTTGGACACATGTTCACTCTATATTTGTTAAGCTTTTAATTTTTTGAGAATATAATTTAATGAGATTTTTATGGATATAATTTTATCCTTTATTTGATATAAAAATTATTCAGGGAACACATGCTTACTATAATAACTTTATTTTTTCTTTATATCATGGCTTATGACTAGGTCAATGCATATATATCCAACTTTTTCTTTTTCAATGACTGTATAACATTTCATAGTATGCATGACCATTATATATCCAATTATTTTATTGTTGATGAATATTCAGCGTATTTCCAGTTTTTTTACTATGTAATGAAAACATAATAGATTTATGTAATAAATAAAATAAATTTATTTTAAAATTTGTAATTTTAAAATAAACAGTGGACTCTCTAAGTACTGGGCTATTTTGATATATTAAAAAAACAAGTATCTAGCTTGCTAAATAAAATTGGAAAATTTCTCACTCTCTCTGAGCACCTATTGTTATCTTTTTTCCATTAAAATGTAAATAATAGTGTCTAAATCATAGCCTTTTTTGTGAGAATTGAATGAAATAATAAATGTCCACACGGTTTGTATAATACCATAGTGTTATGTAAATTCATTAATTTATTGCATGAGTCTTGTTATGGGATGAATTGTGTCCCTCCAAAATTCATATGTGGAAATCTTAGCCCTCAGTACCTCAGAATGAGCATATTTAAAGTAAGGGCCTTTAAAGAGATTATTAAGGCAATAAGAGGTACATGGGTGGGCCCTAACTGAATATGACTGGTGTTTTAGTCCGTGTGGGTTGCTTTAACCATATACCATAGAACAGGTGGCTTATAAACATCAGAAAGCTATTTCTCGCAGTTCTGGAGACCGGGAAGTCCAAAATCAAGGTGCTGGTAGATTTGGAGTCTGGTGAAAGTCCTGCTTCATAGATGGTCTTCTTTCTGGGTTCTCACATGATGGAAGGGATGAAGGACCTCTCTGGAACCTTGTTATGAGGACACTGATCCCATGAGAGCTCTACAGGCATGACCTATGATCTCCCAAGGCCCCACCTGTTAATACCGTCATCTTGGGGGTTAGAATTCAACATATGAATTTGTGTGTGTGGGGGGGACATATTCAGACCACAGCAATGTGCACCCTTATAAGAAGAGGAGATTAGGGCACAAACACAAGGGGAAGAAGACCCTGTGAAGTTGCCACAGGATGGCCATCTACAGCCCGAGGAGAGAGGCCACAGAAGAAAACAAATGTCTGCTGTTTGAGCTGCTCAGTGTGTGATGCTTGGTAATAGTAGTCAGAGCAAACGAATACAGCCCTCTTAATTAGTTCATCTCCAAAAACATTTGGCTAAAGACAAAAAGCTTTTGAGCAGGGATGTCTGGGTGGCTCAGTTGGTTAAGTGTCTGCCTTTGGCTCAGTCATGATCCTAGGGTCCTGGGTTCGAGCCCCGCATTGGGCTCCCTGCTCAGCGGGGACCCTGCTTCTCCCTCTGCCCTTCCTTCCGCTCATGCTTGTTCTCTCTCAAATAAATAAAATCCTGTTAAAAAAAGCTTTTGAGCAAAATGATTATTAAAAGGATATTCTGGGCAAAGGGATTATAAGGTTTTCCCTCCATCTGAGCCCATTCTAGATAGGTGTTCTCTTTACAGATATAAAGAAGCAAAGACAAGAAAGATCCAGCATTTTCCTTCTCATTCACTCTGAGATTCTATTTTCTTTTCCTCAAGGTTTTCTGAATAAGTCTCAATCAAATTATCGTATCACCAAGGACTTTTTATCCTGTTATGAGCATATATATATATTTATATATGTATTATTTTATATGTATTTTTATGTATAAATATATACATTTATTTCTCAAATATTTAAAATTTTTATTATTGAAGTACAATTGACATGGGGCTTTATATTACTTTCAGGTGCACAACATTGTGATTTGACAATTCTATACGTTACTCGATGCTCACCACAGTAAGTGTTGTCCCCATCTGTCACCATACAATGTTATTATAATACTTTTGATTGTATTCCCTATGCTGTACTTTTCATCTATATGACTTTTATAACGGGGATATTTTTATTGCTAATTTGCACAAGTATTTTTTGATGCTGGTTGTCTTGTTAATAGGAGGTTTTTTATTGTTTTTTTTTTTTACCCATGTGCTAGTTTAAACACAGTGTGAAGCGAGATGCTGAGCAGTATTGCCCTAGTCCTTTCTTAGCGAGGCGCCAGGTCATGGGAAAACAGAATCGCGAGGGTCCCCCCACCACGTCCCTCTCAGGCATGGGTCATGCTATTTCCAGCTGACCAGTTAAGCCCATGCTCCAGTGTCCGCTCTGAAGGTCTACTTCACAGCCACTCATAGGCTCTCTTTGTCTTGAAGGTGCTTTTTCCCATGCTTCTTTCTTCAATAAGCTGTACTTTCAGACCTAAGATTCAAATTTTCTCACACCAGAGTTAAGAAGCGTTTGTGCCTGGAAAGGGGAGAGGACTCTGGGGTTTGGAAGCTGGTGCTGGAAAGAGCTTCACTTAGGAAGAAAACAGTGGACGTTATTGAGGCTTTTAAAAAGTGGTAGGAACCTAAAAATAGGCTCAGCATTAGTCATTAGGGAGATGAAAACCAAAACCACAATGACATACTACTTCACATGCACCAGGATGGCTAAAATAAAAAAAAAAAAGACAATATATAAAGAAGTGCTGGCAAGGATGTGCAGAAATTAGACCCCTCATGCATTGATGGTGGAAATGTAAAGTGGTGCATCCACTTTGGAACAGTCTGGCACTTTCTTAAGATGTTACACATGAAGCTGTCATCTGACCCAGCAATTCCACGCTTTGGATATATCCAGGAAAAGTGAAAACATATGTCCACACCAAAATTTGTACGTGGATGTTCATAGCAGCATTAGCACAACAGTCAAAAAGTGGAAACCACGCATTGTCCATCGATGGATGAATGGATGAATAGAATGTGGTATGTCCCTGCAAGTGAATAGCATTCTGCAATGAAAAGGAACAAAGTTCTGATATATGCTACAGCGTGGATGGACCTTGAGAATAGTAAGCTAAGTGAAAGGAGCCAGTCATAAACACCATCTACTGTATGATTCCATTTATGCAAAAGGCCAGAATAGAAAAATCTACAGAGACTGAGGGTAGACTAGTGATTGGGGGTGGGTGATAGGAGTTACTGCCAATGGATATGGAGTTTCTTACTGGGGTGATTAAAACTGGCCATGGTGATGTTTGCACATATCTGTGAATACACTAAAAACCCTTGAATTGTGTACTTTAAATGGATGAATTGTATGATACATAAATGATATCTCAATAAATCTGATAAAAAGAAGTTCCATTTGGAACCAGAGTTTCCTAAAGAGGAGATGCATTTACTGAAGGACACATGGGTGTTAAGAAAGATGGTTTTATGAAGGGTAAAGGCCACAACCTTAGAAACTGCAGTGAAGTGTTTGCATGTCCACACTTGGCATTTGAGTGGGTCATGCAGGCTGAAGCCTGGAGCCTTTCCCCTGTGTATTCTGGTATCATTAGCCCCCTAGAATCTCATATATGACATGAATGAGTGTCAACATAAATGAGGTTGAATTCCAGTCACTCCAGTAAATTAGGGTTTCATTGGTTTTCTTTCATCTCATTGAATATAACGCATCCCTATCACCCTTGATTAAAAGTGGGATCTCCTGATTCTGCCTTTGCCCACTTCTCATGTTTGGGGCACAATGGGGTAAATGGTGTCTGAGGAGAACAACTATAATGGCTTCATTTTTTTTTTAAATGATGCTTCCATATCTATGAGTTTTGCAACTAGATGCCATTTCTTTTGTTTTACTCATAACCTAATTTATTATCTTCTCTAAGCCAATATTTGAATTCTGTGAATTTCCCCTTCATGCCTCTCTTGGAGAATCTATCTACTGCAGGCTTCTTATTAAATCCGTGATGATCAATTTAACATTTAAATAGCCACAGGGCAGAGACATAGCCTCGTGTCTGAATAAATACTATTTGACTATGGTTTGGTAGGAATGCAATATTTTTTAATTACAGGAATTATCTCCAAGGTATACAAAGAAATCGCTGCTCTAGAAAGTCTAAGACACAGTGAAATATGAAAAACTGTTGTTAAGGCTCTGTTGACGGGGTGATTAACTGAGAAATGGGAATCAACTAATGTAAAACATTTGGGCAACAATTTCCAGAGAGAAACTCAATAAGCTGATGTAAAACAAGAAAATTGCTCTCCTTTGTAAGAACCCCGCCCCCCTTTTAAGATACTGCGATGAAATGCCAAGAAGGACGCACAGAGGTGAAAGCTGATTTTCCCTGAAGTGTACGTTGTACATTCAAAGCCAAAATTCTTTCAACAAGATGAATAAGTGCTATTCATGGTGTTCCCTGGGCAGGTCAACAGTGTGAAGAGCATGGGTATAAGGCTATGAAATCAGATGTATTTGAGAGGCAGCCAACCATAGGAGGAGCTCTGATCATCTCTTGGTGAGGAGGAAACAGATTGTGGAGGGCCAAGTTATAAAACCCAAATCATTTTTAGGCCAACCCAGTGGTTAATTAAATGGCTGACTTGTAAGCTAAAGACCTTTACTTGAGAATATACAACTTTCCTAACTTCTAACTTGCGAGGCTTAGGAACAGAAAAAGTGAGAAATCCTCCCTCAGGGCTACAAACACAGGGTAAGTCAAGTCCACCCGGGTCAAATGGAAATGTCACACATTAGAGACAGAGGGAAAGAACGTAGCAGCTTCTGCTTCTTTTCCGTTTTGATGACTGATTAATAATTAAAATTCAATTCATAATTTTATTTATTTGAAGTAAAAATTGGAATTCATTTCTAAGCCTGGCAATAATGTAGCCAAAAACTAAGAAAACTGGGAAGGAGAAGACCTGGGTTTGGGTCTGCCCTTTCCATGTTGTGACTCTAGGCAATTCTTTTCACTGTCCTTATCCATATAAGGACAGGGCTCGAAGATCCTACGATGCCTTCAACCTCATGATTTTATAATTTATGAATCTTGAGTTTCAGAGCTGGCGACTCACAGATGATTTATTGGACAAAAATAATATTATTGACTCTCAAATGAAAGACTAATATTTCCTGTGGGTGAAAAATTAATTTTTAAATATCATTAATGTAAAACCAAAGAAAATATCCTGATTCCAACAAGAAATTTAAGGAGTCTGCCCAAAGATAGATGGCTAGGAATTAGCAGTGTGTGAGTTCCCATAATTAACAAACTCCACATAGGAATTTTTCTTAATTTATTAAAAATTTCTGTGGTCCTTTTTCTTTTCCAAACTAAATATTCTCAAAGAAATGAAAATATGCTTAAGGAGCACACTTAGCGAGGAGCTACTATATTGTATTTTCCTACTAATATTGTCTAACTCTTTATAAATGGTGCAACTAATATTACAAAGTGACCATGGCATGCCACCGTAGGCTAATCTCCCATTTGTGCTTTCCATTTAATCTCCAGGAAGAAAAGGAACCATCACTTAGAATGTATACATTAAATTCAGATGTTATGAAATTTGGACTAATTAAATAGATTTCCCTGGGGCCATTTACATAACCAAAAGTGGCCACCTGGTCACAGTTGTTTAGATCAACGATTAAACAAATATGTAAAATATGGCAGCCAGTGTTTAAGGATTTATCAGCGAGGCTGATTTTGGATGTAAATATCAACAACAGCAATTTGAACTGATGTAAACAGTAAGGCAAGTCCTGGAGGAAGGTGGGATTTGGGGTTGACATAACTCAGACCTCGGTCTTTGCTTCCTGGTGTTCTTTCTTCTCCCCCCACGTGTTGCTCCATCCTTGGTTTGGACGCTGGCTCCAGAGTCAGACTGTCATAAGTTTTATTCTGCTTCTGCCTTTCCTTGACAGATCACAGTGCCAGGAACACAGTGAACACCCCATGAATAATAAAAATCATGATAAATGCTGGCATTTATCAAGCTCTCTTTATGTGTTCTAAATGTTCTATGCATATTGATTCATTTACTCTTGACTATAATCCTGTCAGGTAATGTGGTACTTTTAAAAAACATGTCCACGAAAAAAAAAAAAAAAACATGTCCACGAACTCTTTGAGATGCCTCCCTGCAACAAGTGAGCTCTAATGCCCCTCTTCTTGAGTATGGGCTGCGGACGCACACGGCCTGCCTTCTGAGTTCATGTTCTCAGCCCCTGTTGTACGTAGTCATGATGTGATGAGTGCTGGTGCCCTGCCTCCTATATTTGAAATTCCTAGTTTTCCTGTTAAGCGGCCCCAAATTTCAGGATTGGTGGATAATTTCAGAGGGATTAAAATGAAGAATTAGCCAGAAGTGTTAAAGCCTTCTGAAAAATCATTTTATTTGAAATTAAAAAATAACGTTTATATGTCTTAGAAGCCATCTGGCATTTATATTTCCTAGAATCTCAGATTGCAGAGTATAGATGTGAGAGGTGGCTCCTAGATTTAGGAAATGGGTAAAGAAGTGACTGACCTTCCACATAGAGGAAGAGATTCGAGTTCAAATTCTGTGTAGATATGAGTTCCTACTCATTAAACGTATGCTGATGAGATAGCAGAGCTCAGTGCAAGTGTAAAGTTTTATGAATTCCAGTAAGCACAATTCTAGCTATGTTCGGTGTTGAGTGATTTCTTTAGAAGTAAAAATAAGACTCGATGAGATTATTTTTGTTCTGAATTCACATGACCACGGATCTGAACATCAAGAAAGCTTCAGTTTTACTCCCTGTATCATTGCTGAAGTCTCCTGGGGAAGTTCCCACATTGTTTTTCCCTTCTCCTTTGCAAATCTCCCCGTTTCTTGCCTCTCGGTTGGAGAGAGAAAGAGGCCCAGGGCGCCTGGGTGGCTCAGTTGGTTAAGCGACTGCCTTCGGCTCAGGTCATGATCCTGGAGTCCCGGGATCGAGTCCCGCATCGGGCTCCCTGCTCGGCGGGGAGCCTGCTTCTCCCTCTGACCCTCCCCCCTCTCATGTGCTTTCTCTCATTCTCTCTCTCTCAAATAAATAAAAAATAAAATCTTAAAAAAAAAAAAAAAAGAAAGAAAGAGGCCCAAAGCCAGGTTCCTCCCCAGTTTCTCAGTTCTTTCTTGTTCCTGACCCCTCAGTTGGGTGGGGGCCAAGGGGCAACGAGTGGACTAGCCCTGGGGTCCTGGGGCAGCAAGTGACCATTCCTGTTTTACCTGGAGAGTTCCCTTCCTTTCCTAAAACACCAGAGCCCACAGAGGGGAACTCGCCTGCCTGAAGTCATTTGAAGAATGAATGACAGGGCATCATGGTCTGGTTATCTTTCCACTGCTATATAGAGAATTTGCCTCCGAGTCTTACTCAAGGGTGGGATGGTTCTTTACTCAGTCCTGGGAGGTGACCTATACAAGATCTATGTTGTATGCCTTGTACCATTATTATTCATGTCTCTCTTATCTCCCTAATGGATTGGAAACTCTTGGAGAAAAATAGGAACACTGCCTTGCCTAGATCATAGCTCGATATATCCTAATGCTACTGATAATTAAAAGTGAAGAATGGATGCATAAAACTATAAAGCACCTTGAATATCCCTCCCAAGTTGCCTTGTTAGATGTACATTGAAATAAGAAAACAAAATCTTATGTGTATTTCAAATTTACAAAACAGGTGAGTTCAAAATAGGCATGTTACTTTATATAAAAATTGCCATAAGAACAAAGTTCAGTTTCAAAAATTCATTTTATAATCAACTTTTCAGTAATTGACCTATTGATGAAGTTTTACAGTAAACAATGACATACTGAAAAGAAAAAACAATGCCATATTGGTTTACTCAAAATAACGGAACTTAAGGCAGAGACTATATTCTAACTTGGTAGATGTCCTATTTTAACAAATCTACTGTATTTTGCCTATTTCTACACGTATAACTCATTTTTTTTTTTGGCTTGGAATGGAAAGTTCATTGACAATTAATATATATCCTGCCTTTCCCCAAAAGGATTAGAAGCTATTTACTGCTAAATTATAATGCAAAATATAAATATACGTGGCTCATAACCATGAGGTGTTTTTTGGTACTTATAATATTGTCTTCCAACATTTTGACCCAGGGCACCAGACCAGAGATGTGTAAATGAATGGCATCAGAGTAAGAAGAAGCATTAAAAGAAAGTTTTCTGTATCCAGAGAAATAAGATGGGTTTGGGTGGGATCATGCACATTGATGCCCAGTTAGCACATAGAGAGTGGACTTTGGCTGGGTCCATCTCTGTGTTGGCCAGGGAATGGAGAATCAGGCTATAAAACTCAAATTTTATAGTAATATTTGCAAGTAATTTTACATTATAAAAGTGCCTTTCTCATTAAGATTTAATCGACATCAAAATTTACCGTTTACCAAATGCCTAAGACACTGCATGGCAAATATCAGGCACCCAGTGAGGCAAGCCCATTAAAACAATTTCTGTGTCTTAAGGTCAACTGGCTTTGAACTTTAATTCCATCTGCAAAGTCTTTTTTGCCACGTGGCATAACATATTTGTGGGTATAACACACAGCGTGAACGTTACGTGGACCAAAATTCTGTCTGCCACAGCCACAAAACTAGAAAGTGACAGAATTCAAATACCAAGTGAAGTCTAACTGGCTTCAAAGTCTACATCCATTACATTATACTATGAATGCTCTATTCATGGATTAAGATAAGAAAAACATATTAGAAAATAGCTTAATATCCCCACGAGGATATGAATAATTCGTTGCTGTTGCCATGAAACTATCCGTGGTCCTTTCCTGAAACAAATGACTTGAGAATATAATCCAGAATAGATAAATCAAAATACTGAATTCAAAAGGGTAACTTTTTATGAGACTGGACAAATTCCCAAAGCTTTCTGTGCTTCAGAATGCTCATCTGAAGTATGGAGATGGTAGGATTATCGCCCTTCCCAGGATTGCCGTGATGATGGCATGTGGTACAGCGCAGGACACAGTTCCTAGTGCATCGTAAACACTCAGTCAGTACTAGGTATTTTGCACACACGGCAGCGTCCTTTACTTCGTCATAACGTTGACCATACTTTCTGTTACTGCTTGTTTGATTATCCATCTTCCTGTCTTGACTGGACACCTTACAAGAACAAGAATCACATATTTTTTCATTGTAGTATTTTTTACTCTGGGACTGAGCTTGGCACGTATGAAGGTCCTCAGTAAGTATTTGCTGAATACATGAATGAATCATTTTGGATGAAATCTCTCAATTATCTCTAACACGGTGCGGGCCAGATAAGACACCCGTGAGGGCCGGATCTGGCCTGTGGACATCCTGTTTGTGAAGTCTGCCAAAGAGTATGGCCACAATTTAGCAAGGAAGTTTTTCGGACATGTGTTAATCAATCTTCTATAGAACTCTAGAAGACTCAGTAAACATAGTATGTCTAATTTTGAGCAATATAGATGCTGGTGAAACTTTGACATTACAATAGTTCAGATTAGATTCCAAACATTTCTTTCCCAAACTGAAAGAATTGTTTTATTACATCTTCTTTTGAATTAAAAACCATTCTTCCTGTTTTTTTAAAAAAATGGCAATGTGTCTTGATAGCTCTCTAGTTGTGGCTTTGAGTGCTTTGCTCTTTCTCAGGCATATCTTTCATCTGTTATTGACTCATAACACCAAGCTGCTGCCCTTGGAGGAGGACCAGAAGCTATGCAGAGGGAGTCACCTCAAGTTAGTCCTCAGTGTCACTGCTGTGTGCCCAGTATTTATCTTCATGGTATTTGGTACTTTGATACGATTCAAAAAGGAAAAAAAGACAAAAACAACTTCACTCCAGTCAGTGTAGCATTAAAAAGATTCCTTAGAATAAAAATTAATATAGAACTAGTGAGACACATTTCCTAAGGCATCATTAGGACCAGGGCCAGAAGTTCCCTATGAAAAAATGGTAATTATAAAAAAGTTGCCATAATTAAATACTGTCATCTCCATAACCCTAATGCATTCCTGATATAAGTATGTGCACAACTATTTTAATCAAATTGTAGTGACTATCTAGGCAGACTAGTAAAATATCTCAATCTGGAATTTAATTAAATAGAGATTTAAAAAAACCTCTGAAAGAGAAACACTGTATAGCTTTGGTGTATTGTTTTTGAAGATGTGGCTTGGAGAAGAACAGGCATATGAAGAGGGAAAGAGAATGTCAGTTTTAGAAACGAGATTTTGGGCAAAAGAGAGAGAGAAGGGACGGGGCTGGAAGCTGCTGTATTTGTGAAAGCACTTTGGGGGGATTCTTCTGCAGCTCCAGTTGTGAACTGGGTCCATGTTAGTTTTTGTATGTTTGGTGGTAAATAACATCGATGCTTTGAAAAATGGCTTTTCTCTTTCCTGTTCATTGTCTCATGATTTCAGTGTTGCCCTTTCCGCTGGCCTTCCAAAAAGGAGATCCCTGTAGTTATGCCCTTTCATTCATATTTTAGTTTGTTAGCATGTTTTCAAGTAAAAACTTCACACTTCAGAATGTGGGTTCAATATGGACCCTGTATGAAAATCCCAGCTTCAACCTGGAGTCTGGAAGAATCAGACATCGTTAAGTAGTCTACAGAGAAGAATTGGGGGAAATAATCTGATCAAAGTGCAGTGTTACAGTTCATGGTGGAAGGGAAGGGTTGTAACTTCTGACATGAGGGCAGAAGAAACCTCTGGCTTCTGCCTGAGTCTCCTAGAACCCATTTTGCAGGGGAAGCTAGCTGCCATGTCAGGAGACTATCCCGAGACTGCCATGTTATGGGGAAGCCCAACCAGGAGCATCCTTTCTCACTGCTTCATTTATTGTGACAGCTCTACATATGTACATTTGGCCCAGACCTCTCCTCTGAGTCTCAGCATCATGTACCCACACGTCGACTTCGCTACTCTGCTTGAAGTCCCGTTCCATGAGCATCATGGTGTTAATGTTTGAGAGGAACACTTGTTTTCTGGCACCCCAGAGATCTCTCTCTTTTCCCATTTCTCATCTTGGGAATTGATTCTGGCATTCCCCCCAATGCTTTAGCCAAAATCTAAGGGTCAGCCTTCATTTTGCCTTCTTTTGAAACCCACGACTAATCCGTCCACAGATGCTAGTGATTCTGCATCCACCAACGTACCTCCCTTTCCGCCCAGTTTTCTTCTCCTCCATTCTCTGCATTGTCACCTTTTCCAACAGCCTTCTGAGCAGCTTCCTGCCTCCTTTCCTGCCACCCTTCTGTTTATTCTCCACTTACCAGCTACAGCATTGTTTTAGAAGTGTTAGTTGGATCTTCCAATGCCTTTGCATGAACACTCGAGTGGCTTGCTAAGGCATTTGAGTACAACCCAAACCACATGATGTGACTAGAGTGGTCCTACCTGATCTTCTACAACCACATCTCCTGTCCCTCTCCCTTGCTTGGTTCTGGCACACAAGCTCTTTCTCACCTAGGCACCTTGGCGATGATTGTCCTCTGCCTGGACCACTCCCATCTGCCCTTCACATTCTCCTCCAATGTCAGGGAGGTCTCTCATGATTGCCCCATCTAAAGTAGTTTCCCCTGGTATCCTCAATCACCACATCCCATTTGTTCACCATAGTGTTTGTAACCACTGTAATCATTTTGTGAGTGTGTGTTTTTATATTTAAAATTATTGTCTAGCTCTTCATAGTATCCTTTAAACACCACAAACTCATGGTCCATTTCTATTTCATATTCACCATTATGTCCTTGGCACTTTCCATAGTGCCTGGCACATACAAGATGCTCGATTAATTGTTCTCAATTAGTTATTCTGTTGAATAAATGAATAAGTACCAAAGTCTTAGAAAATCTCAAGAGAACCACGTACTTAATTTAGAGAAGAAATTACCAGAAGCATGGAGGGAACTTGTGAGAAAGCGTTCTCTTCCATAGTGAGCTAGAGCAGAAAGCTGGAAACAGAGGACCTGGTTTGAAGGATTTTCCCTCGGCATTTCACTGGGGAGACCCAGTCCCCACACATCTCCTGCCTTGCCTCTTGGATATGTTGCCCAGCCTGTCATCACCCAGGTTTCTCACCCTAGAAATCCTGCTCCCAAGTCTGACCTTCAGCAGCCCTGCCCTCTTTTCGCTCATATCCATCTGTGACGCCACCCTACCAAAGTTCCCTCCCCATGCTTGAAGCTGCAGGTCACCCATCCTTCCATCCAGTGAATGGGGGGGTCTGGGGCAGGTGGGGGGAGGTAATCCTCAGTTCCTAGTCCTACAACGATGTCTTCACCACCCCATTGACTCACGGAAGAGATGAAATATCAGGTAGATACGTGGAGACATGACTCAGGCTCAGAAGAGAGGTCTGGGCCAAATACATACAGTTAAGAGTTATCACCATAGGACAAGTGGGTATGTGGGAGGAGAATATGAATCTGTCTTCTTCTCTGACACTTAGTCCAAACAGGAAGAGACTGTGTCCAGAGGATATCAGCCCCTGATACCGCCTCTGGTTTTCAGACATCAGCCAGGAGAAGCAGCGAGAAGGGACAACAGTATCTTTTTCTGGCTTTTGCTCCTAATGTTACAATATCCCCAGTCTCCCACAATTTTATCATTTCTTCCATCCAGCCCAAGAAGGCTTTGAGGACTGCTCAAAAACTGGTCCTTTTGGCTCCCCTGTGGAGTTCACTGTTTTTCTCTGACTTACCCTGGCTGTCTGGGATCCTGCAGCCCTCGTGACCACAGTGTTATACCTGTTATATGTGACCCCAGCCGTAGGTCACCCTTCTGTGAGCCCCAGGGCTGGGAGCAAGCCCCCGGGCCTTCCTGTGATGCACAGGAGCCCTGGTTACCAAAATGTTTGCAGGTTTCCCTTTGTGTTAATCTCTTTAGGTCGAGGGAGTCACAGCTGATAAGTTAGGCATGAAACCCACTGTTGCCATCAAATTTGAATTTTGTGAAGTGACTCGTGAGCCTTTAAAGATGAGCCTTCCCGGGCGCCTGGGTGGCTCAGTTGGTTAAGCGACTGCCTTCGGCTCAGGTCATGATCCTGGAGTCCCGGGATTGAGTCCCGCATCGGGCTCCCTGCTCGGCAGGGAGTCTGCTTCTCCCTCTGACCCTCCTCCCTCTCATGCTCTCTGTCTCAAATAAATAAATAAAATCTTAAAAAAAAAAAAAAAAAAAAAGATGAGCCTTCCAGCAAAGGAAAACCCTGCTTCACATGCGCCTTAGAGAAAAGATACATAAATAAAGACCCCAAAAGCTTAACATCTGCTGACTCAGGACCGTCTTCCCATAAGGCTAGCTCCCTGGGGCAGAAACGAAGCTGCGTGCTCTTTGGGGTCAGGATTGGGCTTGTTCTTCTGCTTTTCTCTGAGAGCAAGAGGATTTGGGTGACCCCTGGCTGGGGGGTGTCTGAGGCTGAAGAAGAAGTAGGACAAGGGACTCCTGGTTACTTTACAGCAGGAGTTTTCAATCTCTTCTGCACATGGAGTTTTACTAAATACTGATAATGCTTGCATCTCACCCCCAGAGATTCTGATGTGATTCATCTCAGGTGCAGCTGGAGTACTGGGACTTTTCAAAGCTTTTGTGCAGTCAAAAGACAGTCTCTTGGGCAGCTCTTCAAATATCCCCCTCTTAGGTCCCCCCATGTGAAACGCAAATTTTAGATAAATCAGGAACTTCAAAGCACAAACTTGAACTAAATTGTGGAAATGCAGAATGGCTAATAGGTGCATTTAAGCCCATGACAAAGAAAGGAAATAGGCCACAAAAATATGAGTATCAAAAGTCTTCTATACACTTTTTCTCGTGGGTATGAATGGTTACATTTAGGGGAAGGAATGAATTGAGAACAATCAGGAAAATACATTGTAATCTTGGGCTGGGGTGGGCAATCTCATCTATAGAATGTTTGTGACCCCACCCCCACCCCTGTAAATCCAGGCATAAGGTGAATCCCAGTCCTGTCCCAAGGTGTCCCAGGCATTGCAAAGCCAGTGAAATCTTCTGCAACTCTGAGCCAAGTGGAGCCCTATTACCTCTATGATGGAGGTTCCCCCAAAGGGTGTGCAGCTACATGAAAGAAGAGATATAGTTTAATCTAAATTTTGTGGTTTAGGCCCTATTGAAAGATATTGCACCTGTAAATACTGATCCAGACATTTACCACAGCCAATGAAGGGCTCTCCAGAGAATTAATATTATTTTTTAAAAATTTATTTATTTATTTGAGAGAGAGAGAGAGAAAAAGAGAGAGACAGAGGGCACATGAGCGGGAGGAGGGGGGCAGAGGGAGAGAGGGAATCCTCAAGCAGACTCCCCGCTGAGCAAGGAGCCCAGTGTGAGGCTCGATTCCAGGACCCTGAGGTCATGACTTGAGCCAAAATCAAGAGTTGGCCACTTAACCGACTGAGCCCCCCAGGCACCTTCCAGATAATGATTTTATAAAAGCATGATATTTTATCCCCTCTTGATGAATTTTAGCTTGCCAATAGTTGGTCTAGCTATTGAGAAAGAGTGAGTTGGATTAACTCACAAAAATAATAAATTATAGTAGGAAGAAAAAAGTAAAGAGGAAGAGACAGTATAAGGATGTCATGAAACTTTTGATAAGAATTGTAAATGCAGTTTATCTATCCATAAAGAAGAAAGGCACTGGCAGTGGTGGAAATGGTGATGTTAGCCCCGAAGATAAGAAATGCACAGTCTCCATAGCAACTGGGAACCAAATAATAATAATAATCTCTGAGTAATATATGATCAGGTTGTCTTGGTTAGCAAAATCAGTGAGACACTGGGTCACTGTGAAAAGCTGCAGTTAGTCTGGAATTAAGAAATGTGGGCATTGTGAGTAGGAGTGGTATTGGTTTCCAACTCTTGAAAGGGGTGGCTTGATGGGCAGGTGGGTGGCTTTGCATTAGGCATGTGTGACATATTTAACTCTGCACGACATGCACAGAATGCCATTGTTAGGTTGACTCCTCGGAACTCCAACCCCTCCTCTCTCATCATATTTCTGCTTCGATTGTTGTTGCTACCTTTACCTTCTAACCTAAAAATTTTACACCCCTTGGAAGCATTAAGAGCCCTACATGTTAGGTTTAATGAGAGGATGTGCCAAGTGCCAAAGCGGGTCATGATTTTATTAAGTTGCATTAAAGCTTGACTATTGTTGGCCTTGAGCACTTTCGACCTCCCTGTCTCCTTGAGGTCAGGAGTAATGTAGGAATTTTAATATGATTCTCTACGGTGGCTGATTTGAATTTCTGGGACCGTAATTAGGGAAGAGGACAAGTTTTTGGTTGAAGACTGCTTCTTCTATTTGTTATCTCAAGTGAAATGGCTTTTACGGGGCATTTAAAACGCGGGCAGCTGTATCCTTCCAGAGCCTACAAAGAGACCAGTTTATTAGCCTTGGCGCCCTTTGCTAAGTCAAGAACTGTGTAACATTTTGGCATGCAATCACAATGAAGGAAATCTACCAGGCCTGGCCTCACCCTCATGTAACACACACTCAGGGAGCTTGTTCTTCTAAAGCCCCTGGTGATCTCTGAAAAGAAACCTATCTGATTAGTGGTTGTGCAACTCTGCAATTTCCTGTGCTATCCAGATCAGAAATTCGGACGGGAATGAACTGAAATAGACACCGTTTTTTTTGAGAGTCAGACAGTTAATGAGTGCTTAGCAAATGCTTATATAAATGATAATTCGATGTGGCAGAGAGCCTCAGGACAGAAATGTATGGGCTGGTGATATTTAAAAATCAAAACTCCTAGCTTAGAATTTGGGCCATAAATATGCTATAATCTTGGTGCCTGTTTCAAAAATTGTATGTAGTTTCATTTAAAAGTTTAGTCTAAGTGGGGCACGTGGGTGGCTCAGTTGGTTAAGCGACTGACTCCTGATTTTGGCTCAGGTCACGATCTCGAGGTTGTGAGATCGAGCCCTGTGTCAGGCTCTGTGCTCCGCAGGGAGTCTGTTTGAGATTCTCTCTCTCCTTCCTCTCTCTCTGCCCCTCCCTGCCCCTCTCACTCTTCCCTGCTCTAATAAATAAGTAAATAAGTCAATAAATAAATAAAATAAAAAATAGGAGTTTAGTTTAAGTTCCAGTGACCTGATATATAATAAACTGTGGGTGTATCTATTTATACATGTATATATACATACCCACACACATATATACATACATGATATATATACACATATACATTAAAGGATATAGATATGAAAGAATATATAAAAATGATCCCTATATATATCCTTTATACCTACATCCTTTTTCCCTCTCCATATGTATGTGTGTGTATGCATACATATATGTATATTTTCCCCTTCTTATCTTATTTTCTTTAGGGAGAAAGCAGTCTCGATGTGTCTGGAATAAGGTATATGTAGATACTTGTCAGCTGGCTCTTAGATCTAGGACTGAAATCTTTGCTTGAGCCAGGAGAGACTCAACTAGAGATAGATTGCTCTTAGAAACATCATCCACTCAGCAGTTACATTGGAAAGAAACATTGTTCACTGTAAAGGCAACTGAAAAAGAAAAAAATGGCCTGTGGTGGTTGCTGAATCAGTTTGCTGAAACTTCACAGTTGTCTCTGCAACCTGGATTCTTGTTGGCATTAAGGAACATGTGGGTGAATTCCAGACATGGAAGAATGTCAGCTTGGCTTTTTCTATGAAGATAAAGTCTTCTAGCTGCTTTCAGTCCTGAGAAAGTAGCTTAAAAGGAAAACAGAATTACACCTGGTATTTCTTTCCCTCCCTCCCTCCCTCCCTCCCTCCTTGCTTCCCTCACTCCTTCCTTCCCTCTATCCCTCCTGCCTCCCTCCTTCCCTCTCTCCTCCTCCCCTCTTTCTCTCTTCCTTTCAAATCTTTCTCCTCTTTGGAGGATGTTTAAGGTTCTTGTATTTACTGCTAACTTTTCACTGTGACATTTACCTCTCTCTTCCTTCTCACCTCTTATCTTGGTCATTCATCATAACAGTCTCATTGTGTCCGGCCTCAACAGGGTGCCCGTGATGCTCAGTAACCATCTGTTCTCTCTTTTAGGATAAGGCATGTCTCTAGGGCCATCTGGGGAAAGGTGGGCTATCTGCTTCCTCCTCAGCCCCAAACATGTGATTGTTTTTCTAGTACACCGCCATTTTGGTAACTTACAACTTTAAAGTTGTAGAAGTAGAATTTATATACCTGTGCACACAGTCTTCAGTGATAACTGTCCATGGAGTGAATACATGAACCTTGGAGAGAGTACGGGATTATGTTTCTTCGCAGACTTCACTACTTGGAGTCAATTCCTAGCTTTGCCTTCACAGCTCTGTGACCTTAGCAAACAGCTTAACTTCTCTGGGTGTTTTTCTTTTTCTTTTCCTTTCTTCTCTTCTTTTCTCTTTTCTTTTGTTCCTTTCCTTTTTTTTTTTTTTTTTAAGATTTATTTGTTTATTTATTTGAGAGGGAGGAGGGGAAGAGGGAGAGGGAGAGAGAGAGAGAGAATCTCAAGCAGACTCCCTGTTGAGTGCAGAGCTTGACTCAGGGCTTGATCCCATGACCCTGATATCATGACCTGAGCCGAAATCAAGAGTTGGCCGCTTAAAACCGGCTGAGCCACCCAGGGGCCCTTCAGTGTTTTGCTTATATGTATACTATGGATCATAATGGTACCTACCTCATAGCATTGTCATGTGGATTCATAATTTACTATACAAATATTTAGACAGTTTCTGGCATATAGTAAGCTTATAGGTGTTAGCTCTTGTTATAGGATTGGTTTTCATTCTCATTCTGGAAGGAATGAAGATGAAATTCATAATAATAGGATGAATCTATATTGAAATGATGCAAAACACTAAAACATCCCAAGGAGAAACTTAGGAAAGGGGTCCAACCCCAAGGAATTAATGAAAGTATCCCACACCCAGAATGAGAGTGGCCTGTGAGCAGAACAGTAAACATCATGTTGCATGTCCACACTCCCGCCAGTTCGTTGTGATGACTTGAAGTGACGGGTTGAGAAGTGATGAGGCCAGTGTGAACTGAAGGGAGGAGCAAGATGGGACTGGGCGAGCTGGCCAAGTGTGCAGGAACTGTGTGTGCCGCATTGCCTTCCCCACCTAGTGCGAGGTCATGCACCCAGGCCTGCTGATTGAGTGAAATTCACGTCTTCTGGAAGAATCCAAAGAGACCCAGAAAGAGAGACAGAGAGAGAGAATTTATCTCTCCATTTTGGCCAGGACATAGGTCTACGTGCTTCTATCAGCTGAAGCCAAATGTTCAGCCAAGCACAGTCAGGAAATCCTGCCAGTGCTAGCCAAGTAGTCCTTTATCCTGTGAGGTGGAACCAGTTTACTAAAATTTCCCCTTCCTTGGCAAAGGCCTCTGTTAAATGCCCCTGGACAATGCGTATGCAATGCCCTTTATTATGGGCTTTTAATTTTTAATGCTAAGTAGCAATTTTTATCATCCATAAAGAATTTTTGCATCACTACCTTCAAATTCCCAAAGGGTCTTATCTAATTCTACGATTTATTCTCCCTGACAGTAATTCACTAATCAGTGGAATCTGTGAGTCCTATGAATCATCTTAGCAATGGTTAGTACACACTGACATCACATATCAAATGTGGGGTTGGGATACTTGAAGGAGCCTGAAAAGTAAAGCATTTTATATACATTATCTCGCTAAGATTTATAAGCTTCCTATAGGGTGTATTTCATCAGTATTTTACACATGAGAAAGTTGAAATTTAGAGATACAAGTAACTTTTCCCAGATTAACCTCCTAGGGGTGGTTTGGGCTGGAATTTCAGGCATATCTGACTCCAGAATCAGAGCTGTTCAGTGTGTGTGTGTGTGTGTGTGTGTGTGTGTGTGTCCCTGATTAGTTTGTAGGCACTCCTTCTCTTGATGTGAGGGAATGGTTTAGTACCCTTGTGAAATTTAGTTCCATGGAAAAGAGAGGCGATCAGCAATCAGAATGGCCAGGTTATAATTAGCTGGCAATCAGACACTGTGAAGGACCTGAGTGCTAAGGCTGGGAGAGACCAACTCTTCACCTGGGTCGCACTGGACAAGCAGGTGCTACTGCTCCTGGTTTAAACAGGGTGCCCCTTGGGGCGCCTGGGTGGCTCAGTCGTTAAGCGTCTGCCTTCAGCTCAGGTCATGATTCCAGGGTCCTGGGATCGAGTCCCACAGCGGGCTCCCTGCTCAGCGGGAAGCCTGCTTCTCCCTCCTCCACTCCCCCTGCTTGTGTTCCCTCTCTCGCTGTGTCTCTCTCTGTCAAATAAATAAATAAAATCTTTTAAAAAAAATAAATAAACAGGGTGCCCCTTGGACCAGCAAGGCCTTCCTCCCAGAACTGGGTATCAGATTTTCGCAGTAGCAGGCAAGGAGGACTGGGCAGCGGTGTGTTGGAAATAAGACAACTTCAAGGAGAAGGAGGAACCCAGATAGGACTGGGATTAGATGGTCTCTTGACGTTGGTAAATTCTATATTACAGATTAAGGTGCTCATAAAATAACTGAAGAAACCTACCAGGTTCTCAGTTTCTATAAGACTTCAAACTGTTAGGCAAATGAACACAGAGCCAAACCTGAGAGAGTTCCATCGGGGTGTACTGGGTACCAGGCGGATGGCAGATGTACGGTTGAACAACGATGGAAAATACGAACCTACTTCTGCAGCGAAGAACGCTCCCTCTCAGCTGCAAATGATCGTGACTGAGATGTAGGAAAGGATATAAAACTGGGTGGGATCATTTTTGAAATCTGATAGGTCTTAGAATATTTTCTCATGCTTTGACCATATCATTATTCTTTTCCTCAAAAACAAGTTTTGATAAGAGTATCTGTGAACATGGGCATGAAAATGAAAACATGAACTTTTAATTTCCGCTTGCGTGCATGAGGGTCCCAAGAAAATGGAGCCTGAGAGTAAATGTCAGTCATGAGCAGAACTGTTCTCCTGTCCTTGACCCCCTGAAAAGCCCAGGACTCTGTGTCTCTCCCTTGAGATTGTATATAGGCAAGTTGTTTAATGAGATATTTCATGGTCTAATGAGATATTCCTTGGGGTCCAGCAGGACTCCAGTGCTTATCATCCTAGGAGGCCACAGAAAAAATAAATACATTTATATTTAATGAAAATGAGGGGAGATAGGAGAAAGGCTGGCATCAGCTAACTTTGTTCTCTGAAGTCAAAAATACACGAACATATCCAGAATGTCAGAAATGGAGTCAACTGTCTCGGCTCTCCAGACACATCAAGGTCATGAACAATGACAATGGTGATGGGGAGAGGTTGTCCAACCTGCAAAGAGACTGAAGACACATAATAATCAAATGCATCATGTGAACTTTGAGTGGCCCTTGGATCAGGAAAAAGATAGGGTATACAAGATATTTTGGAGGATGAATGAAAATAATTGAAATATGGGCTCTATATTACATAATGTTACTGACCCGTTAAATTTCTTAAGTGTGACATTGATATTGTGGCTACAGAGAAGAAGGTCCTTTTTCTTGGGACAATAAATGCTAAAGTATTTCAAGGTGAGAGCTAATGATGACTGCAAATTGCTGTCAGTCATTCTAATTGAAATACAGAGATAAAGACAATAGGAAAATGTTATCAGTTGGTGAATCGAAAGAATGGGAATACAGGCATTTCATGATGCTTTTTTTTTTTTTTTTGGCTTTTTGGAAGGTTTGATAATTTTCCAAAAACAAAAATTTGGGAAAACGTGATCCCAATCTCTTTTCTGGAATGCCCTTTGCAGAACTCATCATACAGATCACAAATAATCACCTGAGTGAGCTGCATGTGCAGATGTCTTCTTGAGATATGTTTTACTGTTTCTCTCTCTCTCTCTCTTTTTTTAATCATTGCAGAAAATTCTATTGGACAGTGCTGACATTGCTCAGATTCTTCTTCTCCCATCCTCCTCCTCTTCTTCCTCCTCCTCCTCCTCCTTCTTCTCCTTCTTTTCCTCTTTCCTTTTCTTCTTTTAGTTTTTTTTTTTTTTTTTTTTAGTTCTATTTTGTTTTTCCCACAATGATGCCTTGGTTGTGTACACATCCAGCAGTCTGGAAATACAGTTATAATTTAAAAAAAACCTGAATTCTATTTTACATAAATGTCACTTATTATATGAATCACATTGGGCACGTTACTTTACATTTTGGAGGGTATTAACATCCTCATCCCCAAAGTGCCCATTTGTGAAAACTTGATCTTCAAAAGTTTCCTCTCTTGGGTGATTGGTGTTTCAGGTGCCTAGTGCTCATGCTTTCTCCGGGAGCGGCCACAAGATGGCAGTGTTTCAGAACATTGTTTTGCTTGGAAGGAGGATGTGCGCGTGGCTGAAGGACTGAAGAAGGGGCATCAATGGCAGAAGGGTGGCAGGACTGATGCCGTGTTCATCCAAAAGGTTTGAAACAAAGACTTGGAAGGTGTATTGGGGAAATGACGATATGAGTTGTCCTTTGCTTAGAGCTCAACCAGTTTATATAGCAGTAATCCCATGGACTCCACAGTGTTTTCTTGTCTGCCCCAAACACTTTCTATCATTTTCTTCTAGATTTTTATGTTGTCATGTATTAATGCAAGGACTTCACCTAGCATTTCTCTCTGTTAACCTGTGACCCATTACATTTACTTCTTAAGCAACGTAGAGTACCTTCAGCTCTCTATTTGTGGCATGGATTCTAAACACAACTACCAGGGAGTATGCTGCCTTCCTCTGGGTATCCATAGAATTATGGATGTGTGAGTGTTTCCATGACATTTCCATTAACCTTCAAAATCAAAGAAGAAAACATTTCTCACTTACAATGTTTATATAGGATATGATCTTTAAAAGGCTCAATCTTTAGTATCAGGCTTTCATAGTCCATGAGGAGCTAATGATTGAAATGTATGATTCTTATGTGCCTGTGACAAAGCAAACCAAGGTCATTTTTGTCCAAGGTCCAGTGCAGACTCAGTAAATTCCAGAGGATCCTAATAGAAATAAAACTCGATGGCTCTGCAGTTACCTTTGGATGAGCTTCAAACTGAGGCTATAGATCATTGTAAATGTCTAGGAGAGTTCAGTGTTGGTGAAGCCAAACCCAAAGCTTATGAAGAGGTGAGGAAGCTGCCATGGGACCCTTTCTGCGAGTGTGGTCTCCTTGCTCCATAAATCTGCTTGTAGGCTTGTCTCTGGTGTGGGCTCTTTGGCAGGGGCCCTTCTCAAATTTGCAGGGTAAGCTCAATGTCTGGAGAAGCATCACTTGGATTCTTTTCCTCTGACAACCCCCTGATAAATTCTCCCCCCAAATGGACAGACATCTGAACAACTATGCTTAATGGATTATCTTGTTAGAACAACATAACTTTTGAATTATCCAAGGCTGAATGAAGTGCAAACGTTTGTCTTCCACAAGATGAACCCACAAACTGAATTAAGCCCCAGCTCGTTTATCACGTCAACTGACAAAACTGACTTCCCACTCTGTAAGGCTACAGAGATGTGCATAGACAAGCTCATGCCTGGACTGGTATCCATGAACCACTGTAGTCTGCCTTAGAGATTAGGGTATCTTTTTCTATTTCAAAATTATAGATTACCTTTGGTTTCTGGTTTTCTTTCTTTCTTTCTTTTTTTTTAAGATTTTATGTATTTATTTGAGAGAGAGAATGAAAGAGAGCACATGAGAGGGGGAAGGGTCAGAGGGAGAAGCAGACTCCCTGCTGAGCAGGGAGCCCGATGCGGGACTCGATCCCGGGACTCCAGGATCATGACCTGAGCCGAAGGCAGTCGCTTAACCAACTGAGCCACCCAGGCGCCCGGTTTCTGGTTTTCTAAAATCTCTGTGGATTAATTGTGGACTGTGGATGAATTATCATGGAGTCTATTATTTTGCTTATAAATACTCAAAGTCAGTCCTCTGCTTCCAGCATCAAGATACACTATTGTTATCAAGACTTGGTTCCCAAGATTTGCATTGATTATAGGTTAGTTGTTCCCCAAGTTGGAACTCACGTTATCCTTCTGTAAAGTGATGATTGGAACTCAAGTTTTCATAACAGATCTTATCTTTTCCAATTGCTTTGTAAAACTTTAAGGTCAGGAAAGGACCAGAATAATTTAGAAATGCTTTAAGGCAGCTATTTCTTGAGCAGTTGCTTGAAGTTACCTCCATTTCTAACATCTGTTCCTTTTGATATGTTAGCAAATTGCAATGTTGTGGATCATTAGGGTAGAAACTGTCCAGGGCATCCCATTTTGCCTTTAAAGTGGCTCCAGAGTCTGCAAGATTTCAGGATTCCAACATTTAACAATTGCTGGTGATAACTATGCTTTCAGAAAGAAAGATTTCAAGATAATAGCTTAGGTGAGAAAACATCCTTTATTATGATTCAAAGAATGTAAAATACAAGATAGTGCAAATATTAGATGAATCAGAGTTGTCTCCTTTGGAGTGTATATTCAACACGAATTCTCTCAACAGAGATTAGTTCCATGTTGGAGATTGGATGATAACTACCTGACTACTTCTTTTAATCCATAGGTTCCCGTGCTGTCAGATATGTTACCATCTTCTTCTCTTTTTAGGATGTGAGCTATTTCAGATTTTAGCTCATGGAACAGCTCCACAGGACATCTTCTGTTTCCTTCTTTTACTCCTCAAAGCTAAAGAAGCAAATCCTTGGCACATTCGCCGATCAGAAACGTCACAGAGTGTGATTTGGGAAAATTTTTGGTGACCTGCCCCTGTACACCTATGTCTCCCTTCACAACTCTGAGAATATAAGAGGGAATGGGACGATGTGTGTAATACAGTGACAGAGGGCCAGAGAAACATCATGGTTGAGACAATTTTTCCAAATGGGGTTACTGAGACTATTTCTGGATGACAGTTCATTTGATCCAGACCTTGAAGGGGATGCAGTATTTTAAAAGGCACTTTGGGCAAAGGGGACTGTTAGTCAGGAGAGGTGGTGAGAGCCTCAATGAGGAGATGGGAAAAATGGGTGGCAGCTTTTGATTGATGCGGGGTAGCCGGATGCACGTGGATTAAAGTGTGCATGTGTCTGGAGCCTAGAATAGAAGACAAACCTGGAAAGCTCGGGGGTAGAGCAAGGGTGGCCCAGAATGCTACTGAGGGGTTTGGTTTCCAATCTGTAGGCAATAAGAGCCACGTCAACATTGGAAAAGTGAGTGCCAGAAGGCTACTTGAAGAGTCAGTAATAAGGCGCCTGCTGTGTGCGGACACTGCCCTACTACTCCTCAGGTATGAATACACTGCATTTTCTCACTATGCCTGTGGAATAAAGATAATCACCCCCATTTAGGTGGAAACAGAGAATTTGAGAAATTTCCTCAAGGTCACATAGCTGCAAGTCGCAGAGCCAGATCCACACCCAAGTAGCCTGGCTGCTGAGCCTGGGCTCTACACAGGTACACTCTTGGGGGCAGGATTGGCATGGAGAGAGCGCGGAGGGAAGGGAAAGGTGTTGCAATAACAGCAAGAGACAAGAGGGACTTGGACTAACACAGGGGAGTGCAAGGGGCCGAGGTAGAGATGAGGGGCAGATGCAAAAGACCTTGCAGAGGGAACCTTGGCCTTGGTCGAGAAGTGAAAGTCAACTATCCACTCGTCATGGCTTCAGATCTCTGCACTGTCCTTTTAACCCCTCCCCCAACACTACTCATCTGTGCTTTACTGCTTCACTCCATGCTCCAGGTAAGATCTCACCTGGGCAGAGTCAAGGAAGGACGCTACTTTCTAACCATGTGACATCTGAGTTGATGGATCACTGTTCTGGAAGTTGCATCACCTTGTTTGATAAAGTTTCTAAGTCTGTTCCCATGATGACTGTGACATGTCTAGAGAGACACACTTGTCATTCTTTTTTTTTTTTTTAAAGATTTTATTTATTTATTCATGAGAGAGAGAGAGAGGCAGAATGAGAAGCAGGCTCCCAAGGAGCAGGGGGCCCGATGCGGGACTCGATCCCAGGACTCTGAGATCATGACCTGAGCCGAAGGCAGACGCTTAACCATCTGAGCCACCCAGGCGCCCCACTTGTCATTCTTTTTAAGCCAAAAGACCGACCTTATATTTATCCCAGACATTTGATGTTTCTAGAAAAGACCTAAAGACCAGAGTAGAATGAAAATGGCATCTCATTCAGTTTGGGAACTTTCTACATCAACTTTGGACTATCAATTTGCAATATGTGGTTTATTAATCACTAAGAGCAATCCATCTTGTTTCCCTGCCAAGTCTGGCTTTCATGGGACACTTGGCTAGAAAAGGCCTCTCTCAAGCTAGAAATGATTATTACAGAGCTTCTTGCTGAGAATGTTGAAGCATGATGTGTGGTGTCTCAATTTATCAAATTTGCCTTATTAAGGGAATTGATATTATCATAACAACATTGATGATGGCATATCCTGGATTTATAAAGGACTTTCTACTACTAACTCATTGGGAACCACCAGAGGAAGACAGGAAAGCCAATAATTTAAATAAATTTGACACAAGGAATTTCTATACTTATCTCGAGTCAACCATGTAAAAAAAATAGAAGATGCCATGATATTAATATAGTTATTGCACAATGAGCTAAAAAGGAGCCGTAGCTCACCAGGCATGTAGAAGCAATAGTCTAAGAAGAATGGTTTTAAGAATGTCTGGCTGGGAACCCTGTCATGGAAAACTGAGAAGAAACCATAGGTTTGGGGTTTGTGGCATATGGCACTAGAGTGGCCTCCTTGGGGTTGATTCTAGTATGAAGAGAATTAATTTTTATTTAGTGTCCATTGACAGCCATGCTTATTTCAATAGTGTGAAACCTAACCATGCCCTAAGAGTTGGTATCTTCACCTCAGAGAGACAGAGCAATTGTCTGTAATCCCACAAAACTGGCAAATGATGGAGCGAAGGGTCTTATGAAAAGACTTCTTGGGGGTTGCTACAGCCGGAGCTGGGCGGTGGCGGTGGCGGGTGCTGGGGGAGGCATCTCGTGGAACCAGGGGCGGTGGCGCAATGGAGGGACTGGGAGAAAATGGAAGTGTCCAAGTGGGAGAATTGTTACCTTGCAAGATTTGTGGAAGAACGTTCTTTCCAGTGGCATTAAAAAAACATGGACCCATTTGCCAGAAAACTGCCAGTAAAAAACGGAAGACTTTTGATTCAAGCAGACAGAGAGCTGAAGGAACTGATATTCCAACAGTAAAGCCTCTTAAACCTAGGCCTGAACCACCAAAGAAACCATCTAATTGGAGAAGAAAACATGAAGAATTCATTGCCACCATAAGAGCAGCTAAAGGCCTTGATCAGGCACTTAAAGAGGGTGGAAAACTTCCTCCTCCTCCTCCACCTTCTTATGATCCTGATAATATTCAGCGTCCATATTGCCAGAGGAGATTTAATGAAAATGCAGCTGGTAGACATATTAATTTCTGTAAAGAACAGGCAGCACGTATTAGGTAATAAAGGCAAATTTTCTACTGATACCAAAGGAAAGGTGACTTCTCGGACACAGTATAAGCCGCCTGCACTTAAAAAGTCAAATTCTCCTGGAACTGCACCATCAGGATCTTCACGATTACCACAACCAAGTGGCACTAGCAAAACTGTTGTAGGTGTGCCTTCAGGTAAAGTGTCTTCAGTTAGGAAGTTGGGAAACAAACTTCAGACCTTATCTCCCTCCCATAAAGGGATAGCAGCCCCTCATGTAGGAACTAACATCAAACCTCGAAATTCCACACCACCTAGTTTGGCACGAAATCCTTCCTCAGGTGTTCTTACAAACAAAAGAAAAACATATACTGAGAGCTACATAGCCAGGCCAGATGGAGACTATATATCTTCACTTAATGGCGGAAACGTTAAAGGCATGGAAGGAAATTCAACAGGACACTTACCAAAATTCTGCCGTGAGTGTGGGACTAAATACCCTGTAGAATGGGCAAAGTTTTGTTGTGAATGTGGCATTCGAAGAATGGTTCTGTGAATAGACCCCAAAAGAAAAAGCTAAGTCCAGAATCTTATGACTGTTGCACCTTGGACAGCTAGACATTTCCTTTAGTGATTTTATGCTAAAATTATTCGAAATACTTTTTTCAGCAATTTTTGGAGCATAATTCTTTGGCTGTGTAATGTGTGTGTGTATATAAATGTGTACATATACTGTATATAATAAATACCTGATACCCCCCCCCCCCCCAAAAAAAAGACTTCTTGAAAGATCTTGCATCCTTACAAACTGTAAAGGATCTATTTAGGAACCTCTTTAAGGGATCTTGTATCCTGACAAATTATTTAAGGATTCTTAATAATATTAAGCATAATTACAGCTAAATTTTGAGCCCTTGCTTTAAGGTAGGCCCTGCACTAAGGGCTTGGTAAGCATTAAAAGGCTGAAGGTGAATTGTTAATTGCTACAGTGGCTATAGATAGGTGTTTTTATTGTTTGCATTTTACAGATGAAGAACTTAAGTAGCAGAGAGACTCGACAGCCTGCCCCAGGACATGTAGGCAGTAAAGTGGGAATCAGACACAAAAGTGGTGGATAACATCAGCCGTGAAGCTATCTTTCCTCCTAATCTTGATCCCTTTGGTTATTCATCCACGAAAGTCAAATTTTTAAAAAATTGATAATTAAAGAACTGAAGAGTAAGAAATTCCACCGGATAAGCAAAATTTTCCCACAATGGACTTCTTTTCCTCACTGTGTCAATTGTAAAAGAAATGAGTCCGATTTTTTTCGGAGAGGGCTGCTCCTCTTCATGAAAGGGTAGAGGAGTGAACTCTAGAACATTATTTATTTTCGTAGTAGCTTCAATAGTATCAATCCTCAGCAAGGTGGTTGACGTAGGACTGGAGGTGACATTGACCAGCTCGTAGGAAACATAACGTTCTCACTTCTTTCCTATCCTCTCCTTTGCACTGACTTATCCTTTAAGCTGTGTACTGGGCAAGGCTCATGCAATGATGAGACAGAATCAAGAGCTGATGGGATTCAGTAGAGAGACAAGCTGTTCTCCTCAGCTGTCCTCTTAAAGGAACAACAGCCCTTTCACAGCAGAAGAAAGAGTTCTTTCTTCAGAGAGCTGTTACAGTGCGTAAGTGTTCTTGAGTTCAAGTGGGCTGTCTCATTAGGGGTGTGTTTCTGTATATACACATAGTGATGTAGGAGTCCTTTCAAAATGGAAAAGTAACTTGAACTTGCAATGAACTGAAACAATAAAGTAAACTGATGTAAACAATATTAACCTATTGACTTTTTTTTAAAAGGAAGAACAGAATGACGATCTCTTCAAGTTCATATTTTTCACTGAAAAATGCCTCAGGATTAATCACAGGCATATCACCAAGGTCTTTACAAGCACAGTTTTCAACTTGGCTGGATTAGATTTGGTCTTTTTCTCATTGTCTCTACCATTTCAAAGAACACCGTATATTTTAGCTTTTGTGAAAACTCCCTTTAATAAAAACAAGAGTAATAATTAACAGTCTCAGTAGATCTGTTGCCAAGAGTCCCTGTGGCTCTTTCCTGCTTATATATCCCCAGGAATAGGCGTCACATACAAACGTGTCTTTTCAACACATTTTCTGTTTTCTCTCCTTCAAGTACCTTATCATTGGTTCAGGATTATTAATGTCCAATGGCAAGGTTTAATTTTTTTTCATTATTATAATAGAAGATCAATGGATCAAATATGTCTGTTAAAGGTGAAACATACTTTTGAATAAGAGCCATTTTTAAAAAAGATTTATTTTTTGAGAGAGAGAGAGAGAGAGAAAGTGAGAGTGTAGGGAGGGGCAGAGAGAGAGGGAGGGAGACAATCTCAAGCAGACTCCCTGCTGAGCAAGGAGCCTGACGCGGGGCTCGATCCCAGGACCTTGAGATGATGACCTGAGCTGAAACCAAGAGTTGGACACTTAACTGACTGAGCCACCCAGGTGCCCTGAGTAAGAGGCATTTTAATGGGATACTTTACATCAGAAGTTTTGTTATCACTTTGGTCTTAAGATGGCTGGATCTGTGTGTGTGTGTGTGTGTGTGTATGCACATGCATGTGCAGGCATAAGTGTGCATGAATGTCGTGTTTCAGAAAGTACCTGACCACCCACAATACAATATTTATGGAGGCCCTCACTTTCCCGGTTGCACGGGCATGATTTGTACATGACAGTGAGGGCCCCCTTAAAATACCGGCCCCCTGTGTCTCTCTTACCATACCCTAGTCCTGCCCTTGCTGTGGATTCTCTGAAGAAAGGGGAGCAGGGTGGAAGAAATGCTGGCTTAGTGGTCTGTCCCCTGGTGTATAGTGAGGCCTGTGACACACCCCCGGGTGAGGTCTGTGAGACCCGGTAGCTGGGGCAGGGCACTCACCTCTCCCAAGATATTGAAAATGAAAGAAGCCAAAGCAGAGCTGCAAAATTTGTGGTGAGTTTAAAATGCTTGTCATTTAACTCACCAGGGCTTCAAATATACCCCCAAAATACAATGTATTATAATTGTTTTTCAAAAGTAATTGTATGATTTATAAAAATATGAATTCATCGCACACTCTAAGTGGTACAGTTTACTAATTGGATTTATGTTTAAAGCCGTCACATTTAAAGTATTCTTTCAAACCTGCCAGTGTATCTTTCCGGCTGTATGCATCTAGTTGTTTGTTATTAGGCCAAGGGTCTACATTTGAGACCCTCCATCTATGTGGGGCTTATGGCAAGTGCCCCATTAGCCCCTTACCAGCTCTGCATAGATCCCGTATTGGAGGGTGTAACTGGCAAAACAACGATGGGTAGAGTCAGTGGTGAGAAATAGACACCCGATCCCAACATCTTGTTCTGCAGAGGGGCTCTGCAGAGAAGCCATGCCTTGGGTGACTCCTGAGAAGCAGCATCAGAAGGAAACTCCAAATGGAGTTTAACTTCAAAGTGAAAGAGAGAGACTGACCAAGGCAATCTCTCCAAGAAACAGAGACCCTGGGATCAGGCAGTGGATCTCCATCGGCTGTGTGTTAGATTCTCCTGTCAGGCTTTACAGAATACTAGTGCCCAGGCACTTCCTCAGACCCACGAAATCAGAGTCTCTGAGGTGAGCTATACATCTCCATTTTCACAAAACTCTCCAGGTGACTCCAATGTGCGGCTGTGGTTATAAGGTATCTTATGAGGAGCTAGTAGAGGTTGACCTGGTACTTTTTATCAGTTCTTTCTATTAGAAATCTGTGTGACCTCTGCTTGGTAAAGACAAGAAGGGAAGGCTCTAAAGGGAAGTGAGAATGGAGAATTCCTAGAAAAGGTGCCATTTTCTGGCTCACAATCCCTGGTGAGGCAGGAGTGATTGTTTGGGAATGAATGGGAAACCCAATAATCCTGGCAACGAGAAATGGAGAGAGAAATGAAACCAGGTTGCCTAGTTTCATTTCAGATCCCCGAACTTCTTTCCTGCAGCTGCAATCACTTCTGGGTGAGTGAAGATGAGAACATGAGTGAAGATGAGTGAAGGCAGAGAACAGCTAATAAAGTTCTTCTTTCTGATGATCCAAGGCAGCTATAATGATTGCACTTCTATCCAAGGCCCAGTGGCCAGAGTTGATGCTGGTTCCCAAATGAGAAAGATCAAGTTGTCGGGAGGTGAGTTTGCTTGTTTCTATGATTTAAAACTTCGACCCATCTCTCTAGCTCAGGTGATGCCCAAAACAAAGATAAAAAACAAACCAGAGGATCACATAAACTATTCTGGAAACCTATAAAGCATTTAGGTTGTATCTGAACAAGATGGAAAAAATTTCCCAATATAATTGGAACCTTTCCCCATTGATTTTTATCAGATTCTCAGGGGACTAAATTCAAATGTCTGTGCCAGGTCTGCAGTTAAGACAAATGTTGACAGTGGGCCTGTCCTAAAATGCTGAGCTTTTGGAACTATGACCAACAATGGCAACCTAGGTGCTTTGCCTTTTAAAATACTGTGCAGATGAATTTAAGAATACCTGAAGAGGGTTCCCCTTTCTTCGCATCCCCACCAACACCTGTTGTTTCCTGACTTGTTAATTTTAGCCATTCTGACTGGTGTGAGGTGATATCTCATTGAGGTTTTGATTTGGATTTCCCTGATGCTGAGTGATGTTGAGCACTTTTTCATGTGTCTGTTGGCCATTTGGATGTCTTCTTTGGAAAAATGTCTGTTCATGTCTTCTGCCCATTTCTTGATTGGATCATTTGTTCTTTGGGTGTTGAGTTTGATAAGTTCTTTATAGATTTTGGATACTAGCCCTTTATCTGATATGTCATTTGCAAATATCTTCTCCCATTCTGTTGGTTGTCTTTTGGTTTTGTTGACTGTGCAAAAGCTTTTAATCTTGATGAAGTCCCAATAGTTCATTTTTGCCCTTGCTTCCTTTACACTGAGTGAAATAAGTCAAACAGAGAAAGACATGTATCATATGACCTCACTGATATGAGGAATTCTTAATCTCAGGAAACAAACTGAGGGTTGCTGGAGTGGTGGGGGGTGGGAGGGATGGGGTGGCTGGGTGATAGACATTGGGGAGGGTATGTGCTATGGTGAGCGCTGTGAATTGTGCAAGACTGTTGAATCACAGATCTGTACCCCTAAAACAAATAATACAATATATGTTAAAAAAAAAAAAAAGATAGCAGGAGGGGAAGAATGAAGGGGGGGGGAATCAGAGGGGGAGACGAACCATGAGAGATGATGGACTCTGAAAAACAAACTGAGGGTTCTAGAGGGGAGGGGGGTGGGAGGACAGGTTAGCCTGGTGATGGGTATTAAAGAGGGCACGTTCTGCATGGAGCACTGGGTGTTATGCACAAACAATGAATCATGGAACACTACATCAAAAACTAATGATGTAATGTATGGTGATTAACATAACAATTAAAAAAAAAGAATAGCTGAAGAAACTCCCTCAGCAGGCATCAATGCCAGCAAGTGGCCAGTCTGAGCCCTCTCCCTTAGATGCACAGACACATTTTCCCTTCCAAAAATTCTAATATTCTGTATTAGACATTTCTTTTTCCAGAAAAGCATTGGTCTGCTTAGGCTTTTATCCTGCAGAAAAGCAATTCTTCATGCATATATGATAAGTATATGGAAGAGAGCCTAGTGGAAAGAACATAAACATGATGTATACTTGATTTCATTTCTGACTGGGCCACATACCAGCTGTGACTGTAGGTAAGGTACTGGTTCTGTCTCCGCTATGATGTGGATAAGAAGAATTTCCTGGCACATGGTAGCCAATAACACAAGCTATTTCTCTCTTTCCTCCTCTACCATTAAATGAGGCAAATGTAGTGTTTAGCACAGGACTCAGTATATAGTAGGTGCTCAATAAATGTCAGCTATTATTGTATTTTGGCTCCAACAGCATTGCCTAGCAGATGATAATATATGCTGAAATTTTCTTTCTATGAGTGAATAAATATGTGATTCTTATACAATGCTTTCTTTCCTCCTCCTCCTCCTCCTCCTCCTCCTCCTCCTCCTCCTCCTCCTTCTTCTTCTTCTTCTTCTTCTTCTTCTTCTTCTTCTTCTTCTTCTTCTTCAGTATGCTCCATGCTCAGAGGGCTTGAACTCACAACCCTGAGATCAAGACCTGAGCTGAGATCAATAGTCGGTCACTCATCTGAGCCACCCAGGCGCCCCCATATTCTTATACAATGCTTTCTCTGTGTGAGGCACTACTCTAACTGCACCTCTTATGTTAACAAATTCAGTCTCCTTAATAGCCTTACAACATAGGTAATACTATTATAGGCATTTTAGAGGTGAGGACACTGGGGCAACAAAGACTCAGAACTGCCCGAGGAAGGACCTCTATTGTTGTGCCTACATATACAGCCTTACTTTTATAATTAGCTTCTGGAGACGATAAACCCATACTGATTAGCACAGTGGGAGAATCTCACAGGGGAGATTCAAACGAGGGTGTAGAGAAAAGAGGCACCAGGGTGGGTGGGAAGTTTTGTTCAAAGCCTCAAAGTCAGACAGGGGCTTGAAGTGCCTGGGGGACATTGGGAGATGTGGTTCTAAGCACTTTCTAGACCTTCTGCCGAGGTCCTTTCTCCCCGCTTCCTCACACAAATTATCTTAAGGTTTTCCACAAATCAAAGTCAAGTCAGCAAGTGGAACTATTTGCAGTGCTTGACGTGCCCTGACATACAGGATGTAGGGCTGTCCTCAGGTCAACGTACTTCTGTTGACCAGCTGTCTCCATCCTGGCCGCCCCTTTCATCATGGCTGGATGATCCGTGAGTTGCTGGCTACTTGGTCCCGTCCCAGTGGACCTGGCCTGTAACTACTTCTCTGTCAAGTCAGAATCCTTGGTTTGTGAGGAGCAAAAAAGTCCTGTGTAAGGAAGGACATTCGCAAGATAAATGAATAACCACGTCCTGTGTTGACAATGTGCAGTACCTGAAGTGATAGGAACAAGCATTGTCTTTTTAACAAAGCTCATTCCTCACTGCTCATGGGCTCCATGCTTCCCCTTATCCGTCAGTGGAAACGCTATGGGCAGATTTGGGTCATTGTGGGAAAACTCCTAGTTGGTACTGCCTTCTTGTCTAGTCTTCATTATACAAATTGAAACCCTTACCTTTGTCCTCCCAAGTAAAATGTTTCGTGTGTGTATGTGAGCATGTGTTTAAGTCTCAGCCAATAAAGAAGGAGTTGGAGGACGAAAACCCTATCATTTAGAAGTTCCAACCGTGATAAAAGGCAAAGGGACACTTTAATGCTGATGCCATGTGCAGAAAGTCTTGAATTTTTCATAAATTCTCACTCATTGGAAGAAACATCACTGTTCCTTTGTTGCTTTCCGCCCTCACGGAGGAGACTATGTTTTCTCAGTTTGTTTATGTCTTTATCAACAGCAGATGCACTCCCCCTCTTCCTCTGGAAATAGCGTTTTAATTTAAAAGTCGGTTGTTTGAATTGCATTTTGCTAACGAGATGAGTCATAAGATCAGGGTAACTGATGTTTTTAAATTTTTTTTTTCAAAAGCAAACACACTGAGGCAGCCTGCAGGGCGTTCGCGGCCCACATGCAACTCGTTAAAGGTTCATTAAGGGACTCTTAAATTGAATTTGTTTGTGTAACCAGGGTTTATATTTCTCTAGGTGATGATTTATCACTTAAGCTACAGTAGCACTCCCAGTCCGATGTGAGCAGCCTGCGGACTGTGACTCACACTTGCCCACGTCGCTTTGTGCCTTGGTTTTCGGGTCACCTAGACTAGGACCATCCAATTTGCTTAGAAGTTTCCTGGCTGCCATTCCAGAAGGAAATGTCCTTGTAAAGGCAGATTCTGTAACATAGGCAGTTTTTTTTTTTTTCTTTTTTAAGATTTTATTTATTTATTTGACAGAGAGACACAGCGAGAGAGGGAACACAAGCAGGGGGGGTGGGAGAGGGAGAAGCAGGCGCCCCACATAAGCAGTTTCAAGCACAGAGATTTAAGAGCAAATTAGTGGCTTACTTTGTCTGAATAAGGGAACTAAAATGGCATCATAGGGGCGCCTGGGTGGCTCAGTCGTTAAGCGTCTGCCTTCGGCTCAGGTCATGGTCCCAGGGTCCTGGGATCGAGCCCCGCATCGGGCTCCCTGCTCGGCGGAGAGCCTGCTTCTCCCTCTCCCTCTCTCTGCTGCTCTGCCTACTTGTGCTCTCTCTCTCTGTGTTAAACAAATAAATAAAAATCTTTAAAAAAATAAAATAAAAATAAAAAAATAAAATGGCATCATAGTCTTCCACACGATGTGCTTAGCAGACTTGAGAAGCGTTGGCAGTTTATGTTTGAAAACTGGAAAAATGCAGTTTGCTTAGCACTGTTGCAGTGTGTCAGGCCCTTCCAGGCGCATAATTTTGGGGACCCTCAAAATAGCTCTGTGAGGCAAGGAGAGTGGGGACTATTGTTTCTTTATATAAATGTGTCACTGAGGTTCCTGGGGGTGAGGGGACTGGCCTGCCATTCACACGGCAGCTCTAGGGCTTCTCAAGGGCTGAAGTGGAGTTTGGAGACGACACTCTACTTCAAGTCGCGTTCTTAACCCGTTTTCTCATTTTTATATAGTATTTTCTGCTCCCCTGATCCCAGCAGCCAGTTGCCGGTGCGCAGGGAGTAACTCCCTTTCTCTTTGCTTTGTTCCTTTTGAAGGGACCTCTGTTAGAGCAACATTCCTGGCCTAGAACTTTGGCCCTTATTGTAAAGGTATCTCATGAATTTGGGGGGAAGTAACTGGACATGCTCCTTTTTTAATCAGTATTAAAGCTGACAATTTGATATCTATCTCCCAGACCCAGTGTTTATCCTCCACAATTCTCAATTTAGTCAGGGAAGTTATGGTGCCTGATTTTTATTAGAACTCGCATCTCCACTCCTGACCCACAAAACTGTAGCAAAAGAGTTTTTTCCCTTAATGAAATTGTTGGCTTGTTTTCCATTTGCTTTTCAGATTTTTATGGTTGAGGGAGTGTGGTAAAACTTTAGGATGCCTTTAAAATTTCTCACTGACATGCTAACTTGTAATGAACCCAGGGATCTTTTGGCAGGGGCAGGGACAATGTCTTAATTTCCCTCGTAGCTTCCTGGACATGGTTTAGCTCCCATTGTTTAGAAGGTTGAATTGTACGGAACAGGGAGGCGGGGATTGCTGTGACTGCCACTCTTTGGGTGTTAAGTATTTGAACTGAACATTATACAATCTGTCCTTTTATACTGCTTAAAACACATACATATATATTTCTGATTATATAAATTAGAGTGATTTGGCGCAGCATGCAAAGTATGAGTACAGCAAAAGAAAATTATTAACAGCCATTAGAGACAGCCCTTGAATTGGTTTCTGTTTGCCATTCTTCCCTTCAACCATGGATATTCTGGCTTTGGACAGAAAGACATGGTTGACAAAACCCTCACTGAAGCTTTTCAAATGGCCTACAATACTATTTTTTAATTTTTAAATTTTGTTTATCCATTCATCTACCAATGAGCACTTTTGGCTCTTGTGGATAATGCTGCTATGAACATGAATGTACCAATACCTTTTAGAGACCCTACTTTCAATTATTTTGGGTATATACTCAGAAGTAAAATAACTAGATCATATGCCAATTCTATTTTCAGTTTTTTGAGGAGCTGCCATCCTGTCTTCCACAGTTGCTATCCCACTTTGCACTCCCACCAACAGTGTACGAGGGTCCCAGTTTTGCCATCCCTTCGAGAACACCTGCTGTTATTATTTTTTATAGTAGCCACCCTAAAGGGTGTGAGGTGGTATCTCATTCATAGTTTTGATTTCTATTTCCCTCATGATTAATGATGTGAAGCATTTTTTCATATGCTTATTGGCTATTTGTATATCTTCTTTGCAGAAAAATCTATTTGAACCCTTTGCCATTTTTGAATTTGGTTGTTTCACAGTGGTGGTTGCTGCTGTTGAGCTCTATTCTGGATATTAGTCCCTTATCAGATTCATGACTTGCAAATATTTTCTCCAATATAACAGGTTGCCTTTTCACTCTGTTCATCGTTTTCTTTGATGAGCAGAAGTTTTTAAGTTTAAGTTAGTCTCGTCTGTCTATTTTTGCTTTTGTTGCTTGAGCTTTTTTTAAAGATTTTATTTATTTATTTTAGAGAGAGAGCATGAGCAAGGGGAGGAGCAGAGGGAGAGGGTGAAAGAGAATCTCACGCAGGGCTCCAATCTCATGACCCTGAGATCATGACCTGAGCTGAAATTAAGAGTGGGACATTTAACCAACTGAGCCACCCAGGAGCCCTATTTGCCTGAGCTTTTGATGTCATATCCAAGAAACAATCACCAAATCTGTTGTCATGAAGCTTCCCCCACCCTGTGTTTTCTCTAAGAGTTTTTATAGTGTGAGTGCTTACATTTAGATCTCCGATCAACTTTGAGTTAATTTTTGCATATGATATAAAATAAGGGTCCATCTTCATTCTTTTGCAGGTGGGTATCAGTTCCCCCAGAACCATTTGTTGAAAAGATTGTCCTGTCCCAATGAATAGTTTTGGCACCCTTGTCAAAAATCAATTTAACACACATGCAGGGGTTTATTTTGGGCTTTCTAGTCTATCCCATTGCCCAATATATGCATCTGTCTTTATGCCAGTACCACACTGTTTTGATTACTATTGCTTTTTAATAAGCTTTGAAATCAGGAATTGTGAGCCCTCCAACTTTGTTCTTCTTATTCAAGATTGTTTTGGCTAAAACCTATATTTTGAGCAAATTTATACTAAATTTATAATATTTATATCACAGTGGTTTTCCATGCCCTGCTCACCAAAGGTAATTTCCCACTGAAATAGCTTCTATTTTGGCAATAAATAACCATAAATCTGTTGGCTGTTTTAGGTGCTTTGCTCCTTTGAAATTATTTGCTTGTCCTCATGGCTTATTGGAAAGAATGCTGCATTAGGAGTCAGGGTATTGGACTTTCAGATCTGAGTCTGCTACCAATAAGCGATTGTGTCTTCAGACGAGTCACTTGATAAAGTTCTTAGTTTCCCTCTCCATAAAAATGTCAAGGTTTGACAAGATAAGCCTTAGGATTTCTTTTAGCTCTCCAACTCCAAGTCTAATTAGAGCAGATTCTTATATTCTTGTTTATTATGGCACATGCACAATGGTCTGCCCATTCATATGTACGTGATCTAGGAAATTCTTTCCTCTAATGAGCACAACTGAGAATCTCAAATATGGAACCAACTAGGGTCCTAGGGTACAAAGACAAAGCAACTTTATTCTTTCTCACCAATTCTCATTAAACTTCATCTATGGGATTGCTCTTTCTCAACTTTGGGTAAAGTTTTGGGCATCTCGGCAGATCTTTCTCTCCTAGATAATGAAAATCCACTCCAGTTGAAAAATCACATGATGCCATGTTCATTACTTGAGAGCTTCTCCTCTCTTCTGGTTCAGTCCAGGCTCCAACTGAGATCCCTGTAGTGGGTAGAATGGAGGGAAATGCTGTCACTGTCATGGGCTGTTTCTCTCTTTCTAGTTTCTAGCCCCTTCCCCACTCGCTAGCTGCTGTTTGGAGCCCTGGAGGAACAGGAATTAGAAGCAAATGTAAAGAAGGTTTAACTTTCCTGATGGAATTAGAGTATGGTGTTGCTTTCATCTGGTGGGGTAGCTTCCAAATGCTGCTTCTTTTTCTTTTTGCATGCATCCTTGTGCTTGCAAACTCTGAAAGTTCAGTCCAAGTTCATTACCTCCTAGCCCCCACCTTCTCACCTTTTGGCAGGTAGGGATCAAGTAGCCATCCCCTTGGATCTCAAGCTCTAGAGGATAGGGTCAAGCTGTCTATGGATTTTCATAAAATGCTCCTCAATTGGCTTACAGGAAAGCCAAAACAAGTGGAGCAAATCAGAGCACTATTTGCAAGGAAGGTCACGGCTGGATTCTTCAAAAACCCAGGGAATGCTCTGTTTTCATCTATGCAGCCTGGAGGGAAGTGAAGGGCCCACTCCTGCAAATCTGCTTTAATATCTTAGCCTGTCCCTCCTGGTGCTCTAGAGTCTTATATTTGAAGTGTAGTTCTTGGACCACAGGCATTGACTTTAGCCAGGAGCTTATTAGCCATGCAAACACTAGGCTCCACTCCCAATCCATGGGATGTGCATTATACCAAGATACTAGGTGATTTTTTATGCATATTAAAATTTGAGAGGCAATGATCAAGAACTTAGCATGGATAGTGCCTACAAAAGTGCTCAGGATCCTCTGCTGAGATCAGGAAAAGTCACATTGAACACCCTGGATACCTCTACATGCTTCATAAGGTTCTAAGTAATGAAATACCAAGATGGGCAATGGATGAAAAGTGAATGGAAAGAAAAGAAGAGGTGGCACATTTTTAACAGTAATTAGGTCCCATGGAATATGTTTTAGGATTAGCAAGAGTTCCATCTGATGCTATCCCAGTGGCATGTGTAGAGCTTTGTTTTCAGTTGTGTTTTGGTTGCATGTTGTTGTTCTCCCCCATCTTTTCTCAATTGCTTTTCCTAGCATGTCTTAATTTTCACCCTCCTAAACCCTGGATGCTAAGTCAGCAGTTTGGGTTCTCTATTTGTTTAGTTCCTATGATTCAGGGATTTCTTTTTGTAAACTCGGTAAACTCCATATTTCCAGTTACACTGTTAGTGGGTTTGGAGAATTTTTCCATTTATAGAACCCTTCTTGAAGTTGTTGAGTCTTGCAGTTGTTAACTATTCAGTTATGTGTCATAAAACTATGGTGTGTGGTGTTTGTGTGTGTGTGTGTGTGTGTGATTAACGAGAGTCAGTTAAAATAATTACCAAGAAATTCCCTGAATTAAAATTTTTGTTGTTGAGGCTTAAATAAAACTGCAATTTGTCATTTTGTCAGTGAGCCAGAGTGCACTACTTACACATTAAAAGCATACACATTTCAACATTTTTGTTTCCTTTCATTTTAACTGACTTATCTGAAAAGCTTTAGGCTGGACTTAATTTCTGTGCACCATCTGTTACTACTGGATGTGAGGCCATTCTGTTTGGCTCAGGCACACAGGGCGCCATTAATTTCTCCATCACTCACCTGAGCGCCACCATTTGTATTGGACTTTGTTGAGGTAAACTTGTTTTGATATATTAACTTTTTCTTCTGGCAGATAAAACCTTTGCCTTTATGTGAATTTTTAATAGTTGAGGAAGCTTAAGGTAAGCAAAGAGGGATTTTTTTTCATCCCTTCTTTGTATTTCCCTGCTCTATACCCACTTACCCATGCCTGCAATGTTGCCACCTGTAAGTACCATAATTTTCACTTTGTTTCCCTCACTAGACCATCTCCCATCTCAGGGCTAGCCTAAAGTGGAATTATGCAGTTGGTCTTGGACAATGCAGCCTTTTTTTTAAAAAATGAGCTTTTAATTTTTGAACAATTTTAGATTTACAGAAAAGGGGCAGAGAGTTCCCATATAGTCTTCACCCACTTTTTCCTGTTGTGGACATTTGACATGACTGTGATATATGTATCACAACTAGGAAGCTAACCCTAGTATATAACTATTAACCAAACTCAAGACTTTACTAGGATTTCACTAGTTTTTCCACGAATGTCTCTTTTCTCTTCCAGGATCCCACTCAGGATATCCTATTGCGTTTAGTTGTTACAAGACACTGGGGCGGTTTCTTGGTCTTTGTTTTTCACGACTTTGTCAGTTCAGGGATTTTGTAGAATGTCCTTCAACTTGGGTGTGCCTGATGTTTCTCTCGTGGCCAGACAGGGTTATGGATTTTTGAGAAGAATATTGCACAGCTGAAGTCCCCCTCTTGTTCCATCTTATTGGGGTGCCTGATAGTGACTTCATCACTACTGGTGAAGTTGACCTTGCCCCCTTACCCCAGGTCCTATCTGCCAGGCAGCCTCTTGTTTAATCTTCACTTCTTACGGCCCACTATCCACACCATAACCCCCTCTTCTCACACAGGGCAGAGAATAATTCCCTTTCTCAAGTTAACATAGATCTCTCAGGAAAATTTTTGAGAGAATTTTATACAACCAAGAAAACAGCTAAATGTTGTTCCCTCCCCAGGGATGCATAGGTCCTCAGCTTTATCTCTGATGATGGTCGTGAAAAAGAAGGCTTTGTTTGCTGTGAAAATTATTGTGGCCATCGAGGGGTCTGATAGGCAACTTGGCAAGGGTTAAATATTTTCCTGGGCCATCAGGCAGGCCCAGGGGAGGAGGGAGGGCCTGGGAGGATTGTGTTCTCTTTCCAGAACCTTTGACACTGTTCTAGTTAATCGGCTGCCTTCCCTTCTAAGCAGTAAGTTCTGCCTCATTTGTAATACTCTTTAAAAAGAAGTAGTAAACCATGGCCTGGGGCTAGGTCTAAGTGAGGTCAACTTTCCGATTGTGAGAGGAACAGGCTTGGGGTGTGTGCGTGCAGGGTTGGGTTTCCCAGCAGGACAGCTGTGTAATGCAGCCTTGACTTTGCCTGTGGCTGTTTCTGAGATAGTTGCTCTTAATTCTCCCTCCCTCCCTTCCTCCCTTCCTTCCTTCCTTCCTTCCTTCCTTCCTTCCTTCCTTCCTTCCTTCCTTCCTTCCTTCCCTCTCCTACTTCTTTTCCTCTTCTTTTTTGTTTAGCAGGTTTCATTTTCTAATCTTCTTTGTGTCTTTCATGATTTCTGCCTCCCATCTGTTTTGTATGCAACTGCAGCCGTTCTAGAGGTTACCTGCTAGGAATACTTACACACTTTGGTTGCTCTATGCATCTCTCTGCCTGAAGGTGTTCTCTGGTGGATGGCACAAGCCAGAAGGTGAGGTAGTTAAGGCTCCACAAATGACCATTATCCAATAAGGGATGAAAGCTGGTAGATAAGTACCCCACCTTCCTTGCCCATTGGATGGGACAATTCTGTGCTGGGGTCTATATTAGCCTTACCCAACAGGGTGGTGATGGTGGAAATATTCTGTCATCTGCCATGTCCAGTATGGCAGCCATCAGTCACAAGTGGCTATTGAGCACTTAAAATGTGGCTAATGAGAATAGGAACTGATTTTAAATTTTAGTTAATTTAAATTCAAATTTAAATAGCCACATGTGTTGGGTGCCTGGGTGGCTCAGTTGGTTAAGCGACTGCCTTCAGCTTAGGTCATGATCCCAGGGTCCTGGGATCGAGTCCCACATCGGGCTCCCGGCTCAGCGGGGAGCCTGCTTCTCGCTCTGACCCTCTCCTCTCTCATGCTGTTTCTCTCTCGCTCGCTCTCCAATAAATAAATAAAATCTTTAAAAAAAAAAAAAAAGAGTAAATAGCCACATGTGGCTAGTGGCTACCATGTGGGACAGCGCACACATACAGTCTCTCAGAGGGTTTTGGGCAGGATTTAGTTTCAGTTGCCCATTGTGGTCCCCACTCATGAACATACGCTGCATTGGCTTTGCTCCTTTCCTGCCTTACGTCCCCACTCCTCCACACTTTCTGGGATTACCTCCTGTGGTGATTGGTTCTATGTATCACTTTGACTGGGCTAAAGGATGCCAGATAGCTGGTAAAACATTATTTCTGGATGTGTCTGTGAGAGTGTTTCTGGAGGAGATAAGCATTTGAGTTGGTAGACTAAGAAGATTGCTTTCACACCTGGAGTAGGCATCCTCCAATTGACTGAGGGCCTGAATAGAACCCATAGTGGAAGAAGGGGGAACTTGTTTGCGGCTTGAGTGGGGACATCCGTCTTCTCCCTTGGGCCTTTAGACATGGCTGGGATTACACTGTCTCCTCCCCTGGTTCCCAGGCCTTCGGTTTGGACTGGAACTCTACCACTGGCTTTCCTGGGGCTCCAGCTTGTGGATAGCAGATCATCGGGCTTCTCAGCCTCCACAATCACATGAGCTAAGTCCTCATAATATGATAAACTTCTTTCTATATATCTATATCTATATATATCCTATCACTTTTATTTTTCTAAAGAACACTGACTAGTACATCTCCCCAAATAACTGCTTAAAATTTTTTTCCTCGCAGGGATCCCGACCTAAGAAGCATTTGGTCTCAGCCTCCCCACATCCCACTCTGTTTCTCTGCTGGTGTCTCTGACTTCTCTCTACACCTCTGCCTCTGTGTTTCTGCAACCCACTGTGTTGAACCGTACTTGGCTGTCCATGTGGGATTTTTTCATGCACAACATAGGCATAAATACAATGCTGTGGTAAGTGAAAAGAAGCCTTAAATGTTTGCTTACATTCTTAAAGGCTGCCTCTCGAGACTCTGGTGTATACTACAGAAGAAATACAAAAGAAATAGTTTTCTTTATTCCTTCTGACTCTTGTTTTATTACCACAGAAATGCATAGAAATAAAATCATTTATCCCTTGGGCTTTTGCTGTAGATCAGATTCATCTCTTATAGGGAAATAAAAACATAAAATGAAATAGAAATAGTGATTGCATATTCAAAGAAAGGTATTTTTCAAAAGATTAAAACAGTCTACTCATTAAGAAAGACATATTATTTTGTTCAAACTGTCCATTTCTCAATTCCTTACTTTCTTAGGACTGATGTTCACTGTACAGAAGGATATCCACCCCCCACTGGCCCTGAGGGAAAGGAGAGCCCACAAAGTGCAGGTGCAGGGCATATGGGCTTCAAACATGTCTGGTTGCTCCCTACCCCCAACCTTGGTGCTCCTCCAACTTCACTGTACATGTTGTCCTGCTCTGCTTCTATTCACTTCTTGGTCTGTTGGTTATTCGTATTAATTGACAGCAAATTTGTTAAGAGCAAGGATTTCTAAGCCAAAGTCTAATATGGCAATCCTGTGACCATGCAGGAGGCTTTGATAATGGGAGGGGGACTCCAGAATTAGACACAGGTGACATTTTTTGGCTATACAAAAAACAAACACCCACTTTGCCTTCAGGAAGCAATAGGCTATTTGTCACTCCAGGAGGCTAACACTAAAATGAACATAAAGACATGTTACTTTTGAATATGTTTGGGATTTCCTGTTATCTGTTATCTTATATAAGTTTTTCTGTTACCTTTATTGCTTATTTGTTCTAATCCTACCATTGGAAAGGAGGAGGTGAAGGTGTCATTCCCAAATGACCCAATTGTGAATGTGGAAAATCCTTAAGAATATACAGAGAAGCTGTTAGAATTCACAAGTGAATTTATCGTCTTCTCAGTTATATTTCTGTACATCAGCAACAAACAAAGAGAAACTAAAGAAGACTTTATAAATAGAAAGGCATGGACTGGGAGACTCAAAATTATTAAGACACCAACTATCTCCAAATTGATTCTTAAGTTAATATCATGCTATTCTACTCCAAGTAAGAACTTTTTTGTGTGTGTAACTTGACAAGTTGATTACAAAAATTTATTTGGAAATGCAAAGGGCCAAGAACATGCAGAGAGATCTTGAAAAAGAATAACAAAACTGGACCACTTGAGCTACAGTTATGGAAATTAAAACCATGGTGTTGGATTCAAGGAGACAAGCCAACCAACAGAAGAGAAAAAGAGTCCAGAAACAGACCATGATGTATACTTTCATCTGATTTATGGCAAATTAAACAGTACAGTGCAGCAGGAAAGGATGAATCAATTGGATATTGATACGGAAAACAAATGTATTCTTGACCTCAACCTTGCACCATACAAAAAAGTAAATTCCAGATGGCTTGTAGATCTACACATTAAAGGCAAAATAATAAAGTCTTTAAAGGAAAAACATATAAGTGCATTTTCACGACCTTGGCATTGGTAAACATTTCTTTCAAAAAAACCCCCAAGATATTCACCATCAAACAAAAAGTGGTAAATTGGACCGTATGAAAATCAGAAACTTCTGTTTACAAAGGTCATCACTGAGAGGGTAAATATTCAACCCAGAGTGGGAAAAGATATTTGCAATACATAATTCAGAGTATACAAAGAATGCAACAAATAATAAAGAAAAACAGACAATGAGTAGAAAACTGGGTAAGAAACATCACAAAAGAGGACATTTGAATGGCCAATGAAAAGGCACTCAACCTCATAGTCATTGAGGAGATGCAAAGTAAAATCACAATGAGATGTCACAGCACACCTATTAGAATAACTACAATGAACAAAGAATGAAAATGCCAAGTGTTGGCTTTTGTGTGGAGTGTTGAAAGCTTATAGGCTCTTCCAGTTATCCGTGTGATCTCCTCTTTTGTCAGGGATAATAAGTTAGATGGTGGTAAGCCTCTTTTATTTTAACAGATAAAAACATCCAGCAACCATCACGGAATCCACACCCGCCATGAATATTTCAGTTAAGTTTCCTCTGAAATGTTAAATGGAAGAATGTGTTTTCTTTAAATCCATGGAGCAACAGAACCCTGAAATTATTAAAGTTTGTTCTCTGTCAGAGATTTAAAGTTGACAAAAGAATCTATTTTATTTTATTTTAAATATTTTATTTATTTATTTGAGAGAGAGAGAGAAGGAGAGACAGTGAGAGAGTACAAGCAGGGAGGAGAAGGAGAAGCGGGCTCTCCACAGAGCAAGGAGCCCGATGTGGGGCTCGATCCCAGGACCCTGGGATCATGACCTGAGCCGAAGGCAGACGCTTAACGAATGAGCCACCCAGGTGCCCCCAAAAGAATCCATTTTATCCCTTTTGTTGAGATCAATGACACATTCATTTGATATCTTATTCTTTCAATGCCCACTTCAAAGGTATTTTAATAAGAATAAATAATCGTACTTGTATTTATTTATTTATGTTGTATACGTGGTTAGAATTCTTCATGAGAGAATATTCTTTTTCTTCCTCCCCCCTCCCGCACCCTCCCTTTTGTGACTTCTCTCTTAACCCACATGACTGGAGGGAGAAAAATAATCTTGTATCCTATCCAGTAGGTTATCTTTCTTGTTAAAACATTTATTCCTTCCTTTGCACTTATCCTTTCACAGTAAATATTAAGTTCTCCTACCCCATACTCATGACTGGATTTTCCTGCAATATCCTAGTATGTATTTAATCCAATTTCAGCTTAGCTTTAGGAGAATCTTTTCCCCCCACCTGTGCTTTAGTCATGTCAAATGGCTTGGGATGCCCCAAACCTCCTTGGTTTCCCCACCTCCTCTGATTTTGTTGACTTTGTTTATCCTGATTCCTTCCTTGGCTGGGAATGGCTCCAGGCATCCCTCCCTTCCACTGGCTGTAAGTAGATTCCTTCCCCAAGATGTCCTTCAACAGATGAATGGATAAAGAAGATGTGGTTCATATACACAATGGAATATTACTCAGCCATCAGAAAGGATGACTACCTACCATTTGCATCGACATGGATGGAACTGGAAGGGTTATGCTAAGTGTAATAAGTCAAGCAGAGAGACACAATTATCATATGGTTTCACTCATATGTGGAATTTAGGAATAGTGTAGAGGACCATAGGGGAAGGGAGGGAAAACTGAATGGGAAGAAATCAGAGAGGGAAACAAACCATGAGAGACTCTGGACTCTGGGAAACAAACTGAGGGTTACAGAAGGGAGGGGGTGGGGGGATGGGGTAACCAGGTGACGGTATTAAGGAGGGCACATGATGTGATAAGCATTGGGTGTTATATGCAACAGATGAATCATTGAACACTACATCAAAAACTAATGATGTACTATATGTTGGCTAATTGAACATAATAAAAATAAAGGAAGGAAGGAAAGAAGGAAGGAAGGAAGGAAGAAAGAGAGAAAGAAAGAGAAAGGAAGGAAGGAAAGAAGAAAGGAACGAAGGAAGGAACGAAGAAAAAATAAAGTTTCCTTCTTTGGGGCCAATTCACATCCCCAGCCTTACTCCATCATCTTAGCACAGGTTAGTGCCTTTTTAAAGCCTTTACCACTCAGCCTGTGTTTGGAGTAATTGAATTAAAAATCATCAGTTACTTCTACCACAAAATTGCAGTCTCTTATTGGCGTTGGTAATGTCTTAGTATCTAGCATGGTGACTTGCACATAGCATTTACTGATTTATCTCAAGACTTCTAAATTAATGAGGTGTGTGTGATTGATACCTTCAAAGCTGTAACCTTTTGAGGGAACATGACTGAGGTGGATTCTAGGGTGTCTGTTAAAGGGATTATGAACCAGGATATTTGGAACTAATGTAGCTGAATCACAAAGTGGTGCAGCCTTGACATTGATAATCTGTTTGAATTAAAAAAATCTGATGCAAGGAAATACACATCACTAATTCAGGCAAATAAGACAGGAATGGCCAACCCAAATAATAGATTAATTAAATAAATTACACTTTGTTACTGCCAAATATACACAACTAATAGATCTAGGTATATGAAATTTTGACAACTAATGCATTTTAGTAACTTCCTTCAATAAAGATAGTTATTTGTAATAAGTATATATTGTTCGTGTGAAAAAAGGAGTGCTCATTGAATACTTTAAAGAAGTTCTAATCATAAATAGGTGAAATAAGAGCCTATCCAATTCTTGCTCACATGTAAATTTGTTTCCAAACTCTTTTCCATAGTTGAATTATGGGTAAACTTTACTCCCCATCATAAATTCCAAATTAACAGCATGTGAAATAATGAAGATTTTGCCAGGAGCCCTTAAGAGTTCACACACACAAATTGAAATCAAATCACACAAACATAACTCAAAATCAGTGACACTCACTTTTGAAAATGTTTCCACGAAAGAAGGAATAAATATGTGATTCTGTTGAATGATGAACTATTGCCCCAAGTAAAAGAACTATGCTGTTCTAAAATACTGTAGACTATGTTTATGGACATAAAAACTTATTGGCCCAAGGTACCATTATTTCTGCTTTGGGTGGAGTAAACTGGAGGAATCAACTAATGAGTTTTGTACAGGTTGGATGTGAATAAACTTTCTTGAACTCTTATTTTATCTAAGTCTCGAAGTTTCTTACTTTTAAGTCTTATTTACTTTCAGCAAAACGTGACTTCTTTGCTTCAAAGTAAACAGGCTATAAAAAGTCTCGTAAGTCATCTTGGGATTTAGAAAGCTCTTACCAAACAAAAATCTTAATGGGTTCAGTGTCCATGATTCAGAAACATACGGATTGAATTTCCCTTAAAATACACATGAGCTTGAAAGTTAAGGGTGAAAGTGGTTGGCCAATTGCACTTGGGGTTTTGTGGGAGCCAAGACCTTCAGAAAGGCGCTTGAGATGCTTTTCTATATCCTCAGAGTCAACCAGGTTTTCCAATTTGGAAGGAGCTCCTTGTAATTACAAATGCTGCATGTACATAGCTTTAAATGTTCCCACGGAGGTTGTACAAAGACCAAGGGCATATGGCACATTATATAATCAAGATAATTTGCTTCCTTTTTATAAAGACATCAACATACATCACTCATTGCCTTTTATCTCTAAGATGAAAAGAGCTTAGTCTTGGATGCTACAAGCATAACAAAATTATGACCCCTAGTAAGTAAATTTAATGTAGGTGATACGTACTCCGAGTTTAGACGACTTTGTGAGTTGCCATGCCATTTATACCTTTCTCTTTTGAAGAGGGAGCATGTATAATGTCTTCTGTTTTCCCAGACCCCAGGTACCACCTAAGTCTCTGATTAGGAGTGTCTATGACAGATTTCTCCTCAATAATACATGTGTAAGATATTGAGACAAATTTTGGTTAGTGATTTGAGCAACTCATCACATTTTTTAGCCATTGTCAGTACATCTTTGAATTGATGGAAAGAAATATCCAGCATAGACTGTCAATAATTTTTTTTTTTATATATACAGTTATTGGAGGTTTTACATTCTTTGGAATCTGGAGGGTGGTTTCTTCATTGCTAGGAAAGGGAAAATCCTAATTACATTTCCTAGCTTTGAGATGAAATCATTTATTTAAATGAAACTTTTAATGTGGTGGTACTTTGCAATTGTTTTGACTCTGTAAACTTTGCTTGAAAGTTGATATCTGGTTTGGTGTGGAAACATTTAAATAATGCATTTCAAAAAAATGTTTGAATGTGATATGGCATGACACATATTAAAGCTGGTAGGACACCAGACAAAAAAAGGAATCTCAGCTTTCCTGAGCAGAAGAGTGATTTGTGAGCTCTGCCTGCTGACTTCTGGCTGGTCAGTGGACAAGGCCCAGAAACATTGCCAAATGAATCAAGTGGTCCGATCTTTTTTCTTTAATATAGACAACTAAAAGTTTATCAGCTTGATGGCTTAAGGGTAGAAAATCTTGCTTTATGAAACCTAAATGAAATGTTCTGATAAACATTTTCTTTCTCATTGGAAATTAACTTTAGATATGTTCTTTTCTTTTTTAAGATTTGTTTATTTATTTTAGAGAGAAAGAGTGCATGCCTGTGAGCTAGGGGAGGGACAGAGGGAGAGGGAGACGAGCAGACTCCTCGCAGCAGGGAGCCAGATGCAGGGCTTGATTCCAGGACCCTGAGATCATGACCTGAACTGAAGTCAAGAGCCGGATGCTTAACTGACTGAGCCACCAAGGCGCCCCGAGATACATTCTTTCCAAGAGGATTTCTGTATGTTTTTTGATGGGCTAAGTGAAATCACTTCTTTTAAAAACTCCTTTATTAAATTCTTATGGCTTCAGACACTTCAGAAGAGAAAATCTATGTGGAGGATCTGGGCAGAGACAGAAGAAGTTTTCATACAAAAAGAACAAAGGTTTATTTTCTGCCCCATTGAGAGCTGTCTGAGGGTTCTGCCCCCACACCGACACGGTCCTTCCTCTGCTACTCCACCTGGACTTGCACATACTGATTCTTCTGCTCAGACTTCAAGTCTCGAGGCCACACTTCAAGTGGAGCTGGTGCACTTCTACATGTGCCCAGAAGGCGAGAGCCAGGCTAATGGTGAGAAGCCCCAGGGGCTATCACGGTATTTTGCATACTTACAATCCATAAAAATCAATGTAATTCTCACCAAGGCTTTTATTCATTTGTGTATTTCTTGAGAACACTTTATTACTAGAGGTGAGAGATTTGAGACCCTTGGAGAGTATGCATTGTTCTTTCATAATACAGGTGGAGAACCATGGCTTGTCACAAATTAATATAGTAACTGACCAGAGGAAGCCGTTTCCTTACCTGGAAGAGCTCCACTTCATGTAGATACTTAGGAACTTGGCTGAGTGCACCGCCATTTCCTTTAAAGAGGCAAAATAGTCTATGGGTAAGTTTGGAGCTTCAATATTAAAATGTGTTTTGTTATGTAGGTTGAAATGAAAGTAATCATTGTGACAATTATTCTCGTGAATGAAGAGAATATGACTTTAGTGTCCATGAAACTATTTATGCTTAAATATTACCATAGAAAATACTGGTTTGCTCTAAATAAATTTCACTTAAAATTTTATTTAAATTATTAGTTGTTATTAATTTATTTCAAATATTAAATATTAATATTTATCAATGATTATTTAAACGATTAATGATTTAAGTGATTGAGGATTTGCTTTAAATGAGCTTTCAAAAGTCTAATTAAACTTTCACTTTGTTTAAGTTTAACTTGGCTAACTCCAGAGTTTGTGCTCTCTTCATTTGCTTTAACTGATGTCTGTTTCATTGTCCTGTTCCTCTCTCAACTGGCTTAAAGTTATGCATTTCAAACCAAATGTCACAGCCCCTAGTGGGTCATACAGTCATTTTCATGGGCAATAACTACCATATTTTCTAAATAGAAGAGTATATAAAATATTAGGATTCATTATGCACAGTAAAATTATTGCCTAATGAAACTTCGTGTAGTAAATCATGCATGTGTCTTTGTGCATAGATTTCCGTGTCTAGATTGTGATGTGGGTCATGGTAAAAAAGTTTGAAAGAAGGATCTACATGCTTATCTTGTTCACAAGGAAATTCAAATTATACTCTGAATCAATTTGAACTTGAGGTGAGAAAATAGGGCAGTAGAAGAAAACATTTTTTTTGTCATTATGTATTCTCAGTCTGATTACAAACTAGAAGAAAAGTATATAAAGAAAAGTATAAGGTGTAGTCTAGGCAATGCAGTTACATATACAATTCTAGCAAATTTCTGTAGCAGGGGACAGTTAACATATTCTTGAGTCATGCTTCTGCTTGCACATCTATTCTGGAATCTAATTAAAGTTGGATCAGACGCAGAGAGATTAGAGCGTACCCTTGGTTTGTTTAAATTCAAACGCTGAAATAGAACATGCTTTCATTTACCACCATGAAGACAAATCATTTCTGAGATTGTATAATTGAACCATTAAGGCTGGAGTCAGGAGGACGTGCAGCGTGCATGGTGCTTCCAGGCTGAACCGCTGGACGGTTGTGTACTTCCCTGTGGGGTAGAGCGTCAACTCAGTAAAAATCCACAAATGTACTTGAGTTTGGAAGCACTTTTCCCAAATGTCAGTTATCTCAGTGTCCTGGTGGGAAATAGCTGGAGTACTCAAAAGGGGGGGTCTTTTGACTCCTTTTGATTGAGGAGAGATTAATAAAGGGGGTCTTTGCAAGATGTGGTAAGAGTGCTGGCAAATGAAGAAGGGGTGAGGAAGCACCCTTGGTTGAGCAACAAGGGGAGGCCTTACCTCCACAGGTAGGGAGAGGCGAAGGGAAGAGCAGGTTATGAGATTGGCAAGAGCTTTGGCTGTAGGAGGGCGAAAGAACAAGCCACTTCTTATGAGGGAGGAGCTGGAGAAATAAACACATCAATATCTCTGATTTCCTGCTCTGTGACCTTTAGCTAATGCCTCATATTGGACCGAACCATCTAGAAACCAGAGGGCAAGAAGGCCCTACTGTGGCATTCCATGCAGGATGACACAGAGGCACATAGCAGGTTGGAGAAGGCAGAGAGCAGGTGTGAAAGGACAAATGGACTATCTAACAGAGCTCTCTTTACATGAAATTCTAACCTCCTCATGTTATTATCTTAAACTCCTAATTTTCTTCAACTATGAGTTTATTTATCCTGAATGTTAAATTACCATTTACTTCCATGGGGTATACCTGAATACAAAGGGATGCAATGCTGGGAATAGGTGAGGTGGGTAAATCTCAAGTTAGAATGAGAGCTGAAGTGTTACCATGATAGGATATGATTGATATGACATGATTGATATGATATGATTGATATGATATATGGTATGCTGAAGGTAGCTGAAGGACAGTGAGTTGTGGCCTTAGAGTTGTGCTCCCAGGAGGAGAAAGCAGAGGAATGTTGCAGAGGCTTGTGTCCTAGAACAGAGCCTTTCTAGGATAAAGGCTTAGTGCTGTGCTGCTGGGAGGAAGGAGGTGAAGCCAGCATAAGAGGACCTCTATCATATGTTCTGGGCTGTGGATGTAGCCATTCTAGAAGGGACTAAAACGACCTGTATTGGGGAATTTCAGAAAAATCTATTTAACAAGCTAGCTTGCATCATTCAATCAGTTTTTCTATTCAAGTATCTAAGGTTCCTCTGGGACCATAATGGGGCCTAGAAAACCATGCCAAGAGTTCAGTGTCATGGCATTAGAAAGGACTGATCATTGCATGAGCAAACCAAAGAAAAAAGAATGCTTTCACAGCCATTTGATTGCAATAGAAGCAGACAAATTTGCTACCAAAAAATTTAAAAGCGTAGGAGAAAGGAATTACCCAAATGTATAAAGAGCAGAGAATGTTAAATAGAAATCAGTTCTTATTATTAGGTTGAGGTAGATAAAACACCATGAATAATTGCTTATTGTAGTGCTTGTATTTAATTTTAGTGATTTAAAAACATATTGATAAATACTTTGAGGACATTGGTGACTTGGTCCTCCTCCTGTAATCTTGCATTAGATCTTAAATTTCCCTACCTGAATGCTTCAATGTGGGTGGTTCGAGAGTTTTATGCTTCTTTACTTTGAGGTCTTAGAAGGACAGTTATTCCTAAGAGTGGACACACAAGAAGATGGATTTGAATGATTCTAATGAATTTTATGTATCACATTCTTCTTAATTTGAAATTCTAATATTGGCTTTTTTATGAAGGCATCTGGGGAGAGATGTACTTACTTTTCCTTGAGGTTTGATGCAATTTATCTTTAAGAAATCATAAATTTGTATCCATGAGCTCTGTAAAATATCATATGGGCAGCATTGTCTAAGGACTCAAATCTCCCAGTTTGAGAAGTTTTTAATAATTGATTTACATTTCTACCTCTTTATCTCACAGTGTTCCCCAAAGGATTGACCAGAGACAAAAGTGTAAAGTGAACTTTTGGTTTCCAGAAACCACATTCTTACTTTTTATTAACACTCACACATCCTTCACAGTCACTTAACATTCAGATGACTTCATTGTGTGTGTATTGAACACCTATTATGTGTCAGCCATTGTGGCAGGTAGATGGGACATGAGTTAAGTCAGAATTTATAATATGTTACAAAAATTGTCTGGGAAATAAAAAGTGATCTTGCTAATTCCATACATCAAAAATTCTATGATACCTCATTGCCCTCAGAATATAATCTTTACACATTATCTTGCTGTTGAAATGCAATTTCACTCTCATCCTGACCTGCATGATTTTAATGTGGAGTTATATATTTGTTTCATTTTCCTTCTTCCCTATCCCTCAGGTGTTGATTGCCCCATTTTCATATGTATTTTTCTCTAGTCCTGATTTTATTTATTTATTTATTTTAAAGATTTTATTTATTTATTTGACAGAGAGACACAGTGAGAGAGGGAACACAAGCAAGGGAGTAAGAGAGGAGGAAGCAGGCTTCCCACAGAGCAGGGAGCCCAATGCGGGGCTCGATCCCAGGACCCTGGGATCAGGACCTGAGCTGAAGGCAGACGCTTAATGACTGAGCCACCCAGGAACCCTATTTATTTATTTATCTATTTATTTTTTAATTTAAACTCAATTTTCCAACATATAGTACATCATTAGTTTTGGATGTAGTGTTCAATAATTCATCAGTTGCACATAACACACAGTGCTCATCACATCACGTACCCTCCTTAATGTCCATCACCCAATTACCCCATCCCCTCACCCACCTCCCCTCCAGCAACCCTCAGTTTGTTTCCTATAGTTAAGAGTCTTTCATGGTTTTTCTCCCTCTCTGAGGACTTCCCTTTCTGTTTTCTCTCGCTTCCCATATGATCCTGTGCTGTTTCTTATATTCCACATATGAGTGAAACCATATGATAATTGTCTTTCTCTGACATTTTGCTCAGCAAAATTCCCTCCAGTTCTATCCATGTTGATGTAAATGGTAAGTATCCATCCTTTCTGATGGCGGAGTAATATTCCATTGTATACATATATATGCCACATCTTCTTTATCCATTTATCTTTCAATGGACATCTCAGCTCTTTTCATGGTATAGCTATTGTGGACATTGCTGCTATGAACATTGGAGTGCAGGTGCTCCTTCAGATCATTACATTTGTATCTTTGGGGTAAATACCTAGTAGTGCAATTGCTGGGTCATAATGTAACTCTATTTTTAACTTCTTGCGGAAACTCCATAGTGTTTTTCAGAGTGGCTGCACCAGCTTGCATTCCCACCAAGTGTAAGAGGATTCCCCTTTCTCCACACCCTTGCCAACATTTGGTGTTTCCTGTCTTGTTAATTTTAGCCATTTTGACTGGTGTGAGGTTGTATCTCATTGTGGTTTTGATTTGTATTTCCCTGATGCCTAGTGATGTGGAGCATTTTTTCATGTGCCTGCTGGCCATTTGTATGTCTTCTTTGGAGAAATGTCTGTTCATATCTTCTGCCCATTTCTTTACTGGATTAATTGTTTTTTGGGTGTTGAGTTTCATAAATTCTTTATAGATCATGGATACTAGCCCTTTATCTGATATGTCATTTGCAAATAACTTCTCCTATTCCATAGATAGCTTTTTAGTTTTTTTGACTGTTTCCTTTGTTGTGCAGAAGCTTTTTATCTTGATGAAGTCCCAATAGTTCATTTTTGCTTTTGTTTCCCTTGACTTTAGAGATGTGTCTAGCAAGAAGTTGCTGTGGCTGAGGTCATAGAAGTTGCTGCCTGTGTTCTCCTCAGGATTTTGATGGATTCCTGTCTCACATTTAGGTTTATCATCCATTTTGAGTTTATCTTTGTGTATGGTATAAGAAAATGGTCCAGTTTCATTCTTCTAGATGTGGCTGTCCAATTTTCCCAACACCATTTGTTGAAGAGACTGTCTTTTTTCCATTGGATATATATATATATATATTTTTTTGAAACTTCAATGGCTAAGGTTTTTTTTTAGTTTTTCACTTTTATTACTCTTTTTAAAATTTTTTTAATTGTTATGTTAATCACCATACATTACATCATTAGTTTTTGATGTAGTGTTCCATGATTCATTGTTTGTGCATAACACCCAGTGCTCCATGCAGAACGTGCCCTCTTTAATACCCATCACCAGGCTAACCTATCCTCCCACTCCCCTCCCCTCTAGAACCCTCAGTTTGTCTTTCAGAGTCCATCGTCTCTCATGGTTCGTCTCCCCCTCTGATTCCCCCCCTTCATTCTTTCCCTCCTGCTATCTTCTTTTTTTTTTCTTAACATATATTGCATTATTTGTTTCAGAGGTACAGATCTGAGATTCAACAGTCTTGCACAATTCACAGCACTCACCATAGCACATACCCTCCCCAGTGTCTATCACCCAGCCACCCCATCCCTCCCACCCCACCCTCCACTCCAGTAACCCTCAGTTTGTTTCCTGAGATTAAGAATTCCTCATATCAGTGAGGTCATATGATACATGTCTTTCTCTGTTTGACTTATTTCGCTCAGCATAACACCTTCCAGTTCCATCCACATCGTTGCAAATGGCAAGATCTCATTCCTTTTGATGGCTGCATAATATTCCATTGTATATATATACCACACCTTCTTTATCCATCCATCTGTCAATGGACATCTTGGCTCTTTCCACAGTTTGGCTATTGTGGACATTGTTGCTATAAACATCGGGTGCACGTACCCCTTTGGATCCCTACCTTTGTATCTTTGGGGTAAATACCCAGTAGTGCAATTGCTGGATCATATGGTAGCCCTATTTTCAACTTTTTGAGGAACCTCCATACTGTTTTCCACAGTGGTTGCACCAGCTTGCATTCCCACCAACAGTGTAGGAGGGTTCCCCTTTCTCCACATCCCCGCCAACATCTGTCGTTTCCTGACTTGTTAATTTTAGCCATTCTGACTGGTGTGAGGTGGTATCTCATTGAGGTTTTGATTTGGATTTCCCTGATGCTGAGCGATGTTGAGCACTTTTTCATGTGTCTGTTGGCCATTTGGATGTCTTCTTTGGAAAAATGTCTGTTCATGTCTTCTGCCCATTTCTTGATTGGATCATTTGTTCTTTGGGTGTTGAGTTTAAGAAGTTCTTTATAGATTTTGGATACTAGCCCTTTATCTGATATGTCATTTGCAAATATCTTCTCCCATTCTATCGGTTGTCTTTTGGTTTTGTTGACTGTTTCTTTTGTTGGGCAAAACCTTTTTATCTTGATGAAGTCCCAATAGTTCATTTTTGCCCTTGCTTCCCTTGCCTTTGGTGATGTTTCTAGGAAGAAGTAGCTGCGAAAGCCACATGCAGAAGAATGAAACTGGACCATTTCCTTACACCACATACAAAAATAGACTCCAAATGGTTAAAAGACCTAAATGTGAGACAGGGGTCCATCAAAATCCTAAAGGAGGGGCACCTGGGTGGCTCAGTCGTTAAGCGTCTGCCTTCAGCTCAGGTCATGATCCCAGGGTCCTGGGATCGAGTCCCACATCGGGCTCCCTGCTCGGCAGGAAGCCTGCTTCTCGCTCTCCCACTCCCCCTGCTTGTGTTCCTGCTCTTGCTATCTCTCTCTCTGTCAAATAAATAAATAAAATCTTAAAAAAAAAAAAATCCTAAAGAGAACACAGGCAGCAACCTCTTCGAGCTCATCCATTGGATATTCTTTCCTGCTTTGTCGAAGATTGGTTGACCACAGAGTAGATAGTCCATTTCTGGGTTTTCTATTCTGTTCCATTGATCTATGTGTCTGTTTTTGTGCCAGTACCATATTGTCTTGATGATTACAACTTTGTAATAGAGCTTGAAGTCTGGCATTGTGATGCCACCCATTTTGGTTTTCTTTTTCAACATTCCTTTGGCTATTCGGGGTCTTTTCTAGTTCCATGCAAATTTTAGGATTATCTGTTCTAGCTTTGTGAAAAATGTCGATGGTATTTTGATAAGGATGGCATTGAATGTGTAGATTGATCTGGGTAGCATAGACATTTTAACAATATTTATTCTTCCAATCCATGAGCATGGAATGTTTTTCCATTCCTTTGTGTCTTCCTCAATTTCTTTCATAAGTGCTCTGTAGATTTGGATTACAGATCTTTTACCTCTTTGGTTAGGTTTATTCCTAGGTATCTTATGGTTTTGGGTGCAATTGTAAATGGGATCAATTCCTTAATTTCTCTTTCTTCTGTCTCATTGTTAGTGTATAGAAATGCAACTGATATCTGTGCATTGATTTTATACCCTGCCAAGTCCATGATCTCTCTTCTTTCATTTTTCCTGTATGAGTGCTAACAATTTTGGGGTGGAGTCTTTTGGGTTTTCCACATAAAGTACCATGTCATCTGTGAAGAGTGAGAGTTTGACTTCTTCTTTGCCAATTTCAATGCCTTTTATTTCTTTTTGTTGTCTGATTGCTGAGGCCAGGACTTCTAGTGCTATGTTGAATAGCAGTGGTGAGAGTGAGCATCCCTGTTGTGTTTCTGACCTTCGGGGAAAAGTTCTCAGGTTTCCCCATTGATAATGATATTCACTGAGGGTTTTTCATAGATGGCTTTTATGATATTGAAGTATGTACTCTCTATCCCTACACTCTGAAGAGTTTTAATCAAGAAAGGATGCTCTATTTTGTCAAATGCTTTTTCTGCATCAATTGAGAGGATCATATGGTTCTTGTCCTTTCTTTTATTAATGTGATGTATCACACTGATTAATTTGTGAATGTTGAACCACCCTTGCAGCCCAATAATAAATCCCACTTGGTCATGGTGGAATAATCCTTTCAAAGTACTGTTGGATTCTATTGGCCAGTATCATGGTGAGAATTTTGGCATCCATTTTCATCAGGGAATATTGGTCTATAATTCTCCTTTTTGGTGGGGTCTTTGTGTCGTTTGGGGATCAAGGTAATGCTGGCCTCATAGAATGAGTTTGGAAGTTTTCCTTCCATTTCTATTTTTTGAAGCAGCTTCAGAAGAATAGGTATTAGTTCTTATGTAAATGTTTGTAGAATTCCCCTGGGAAGCCATTTGGCCCTGGACTCTTCTTTGTTGGCAGATTATTGGTTACTGCTTCAATTTCCTTGCTGGTTATGTATCTGTTCAGTTTTTCTATTTCTTCCTATTTCAGTTTTGGCAGTTTATAAGTTTCCAGGAATGCATCCATTTTTTTCCAGATTGCCTAATGTTGGCATATAGTTGCTCATAATATGTTCTTAAAATTGTATTTCCTTGGTGTTGGTCATGATCTCTCTTCTTTCATTCATGATTTTATTAATTTGGGTCCTTTCTCTTTTCTTTTTGGTAAGTCTGGCTAGGGATTTATTGATTTTATCAATTCTTTCAAAGAACCAGCTTCTACTTTCATTGATCTGTTCTACTGTTCTTTTGGTTTCTATTTCATTGATTTCTGCTCTGATCTTTATTATTTCTTTTCTCCTGCTTGGTTTAGGCTTTATCTGCTGTTCTTTCTCCAGGTCCTTTAGGTGTAAGGTTAGGTTGTATATTTGAGATTTTTCTAATTTTTGGAGAAAGGCTTTTATTGCTGTGTATTTCCCTCTTAGGACCACCTTTGCTATATCCCAAAGTTGTGTTTTCATGAATTTTTAAAATTCTTCTTTAATTTCCTGTTTGACCCATTCATTCTTTAGTAGGATGTTCTTTAACCTCCAAGTGTTTGAGTCCCTTCCAAAGTTTCTCTTGTGGTTAAGATCAAGCTTCAAAGCATTGTGGTCTGAAAATATGCAAGGAATGATCCCAATCTTTTGGTACCAGTTGATACCTGATTTGTGACCCAGCATGTGATCTATTCTGGAGAATGTTCCATGTGCACTCGAGAAGAATGTGTATTCTTTTGCTTTAGGATGGGATGCTCTGTATATATCTCTGAAGTCCATCTGGTCCAGTGTGTCATTCAAAGCCCTTGTTTTCTTGTTGATCTTCTGCTTAGATGATCTGTCCATTGCTGTGAGTGAGGTGTTGAAGTCCCCTACTATTATTGTATTATTATCAATGTGTTTATTTAATTTTGTTATTAATTGGTTTATATAATTGGCTGCTACCAAGTTAGGAGCATAAATATTTATAACTGTTAGATCTTGTTGGATAGAACTTTTAAGTATGATATAGTGTCCCTCTTCATCCCTTACTACAAACTTATAAAATCTAATATTTCCAATATGAAGATTGCTACCCCAGCTTTCTTTTGATGTCCATTAGCATGATAAATGGTTCTCCATCCCCTCACTTTCAATCTGCAGGTGTCTTTAGGTCTAAAATGAGTCTCTTGTAGACAGCATATGGGTCTTGCTTTTTTATCCAATCTGATATTCTGTGCCTTTTGATTGGAGCATTTAGCCCACTTACATTCAGAGTAACTATCAAAAGATATGAACTAAGTGCCATTGTATTACCTATAAAGTCCCTGTTTCTGTAGATTGTCTCTGTTTCTTTCTGGTCTATGTTACTTCTGGGCTCTCTCTTTGCTTAAAGAATCCCTTTTAATATTTCTTGCAGGGCTGGTTTAGTGATCGCAAATTCTTTTAGTTTCTGTTTGTCCTGGAAGCTCTTTATATCTCCTTCCATGCTGAATGGCAGCCTTGCTGGATAAAGATTCTTGGCTGCATGTTTTTCTCATTTAGTACCCTGAATATATCATGCCAGCCCTTTCTGGCCTTCCAGGTCTCTGGGGATAGGTCTGCTGCCTGTCTAATGTTCTACTCCTATAGGTTAAGGAGTTCTTGTCTTGAGCTGCTTTCAGGATTTTCTCTATCTCTGAAATTTGCAAGCTTCATTATTATATGTCAGGGTATTCATCTATTTTTATTGATTATGATGGGGGTTTTCTCTACCTCCTGGACTTGAATCCTTGTTTCCTTCCCCAAATTAGGGAAGTTTTCAGCTATGATTTGCTCAAATATACCTTCTGTCCGTCTCTCTTTCTTGTTCCTCGGGGACCCCAATAATTCTAATATTGTTTTGCTTTATGGTATTGCTGATTTCTTGAAGCCTTCCCTCATGGTCCATTAGTTGTTTTTCTCTGTTCTCCTCAGCTTACTTCCTTTCCATCGTCTTGTCTTCTATGACACTGACTCTCTCTTCTGCTTCATTTACCCTAGCAGTTAGACCATCCATTTTAGACTGCATCTCAGTTAAAGCATTTTTAATTTTGGCCTGATTAGATTTTATTTCTGCACTAAGGGATTCTCTAGTGTCTTCCATGCTTTTTTCAAGTCCAGCTAGTACCTTTATAATCATTATCCTGAATCCCAGCTCTGACAGTTTACTTATATCCATATCGATTAGATCTGCTTTTCTTTCTCCAGGTCCTTTAGGTGTAAGGTTAGCTTAGATCTGTTTAGAGAGTATTAGACAGTTAGAGAGTATTACCTCTGGTTCTTTCTTTTGTTGTGAATTCCTCCTTCTAGTCATTTTGTCCAGAGAAGAATGGAGGAACAAGAGAACAAAGTAAAAAATATCAACCATGACCCAAGTGAAATACGCACTAGACAAATCTGAATAGGTCAGAAACCAAAAAAGAAAAGAAGAAGAAAAAAAGAGGGGGGGGGGGCAAGAGAGAATATAATCTCCCAGGTGGATAAAACGAGGTGATCCACTTGGTCCTAGGTGTATTTTGGTCTGTTAGAAGACACTAAATCCCAATATTGTAAAGACAGCAAAAAAAAAAAAAAAAAAAAAAAAAAAAAAAAAAA